>NC_068359.1:117095673-117195673 GCF_020536995.1 Dreissena polymorpha | reverse complement strand
TAATGTGACGCATAGTTGATAATTACATAGTTACATGCATGAGTGATGTCATATTACGATATTTTTTTAACTAAACAATGTGAAACTTTATGTTATTTTTTAAAGACATTTAAGTGTTGAAAATTTCATATGCAACATAGTTACTGAAATCAAGTAAATTAAGTGACATTTAGTTCGATGTGCATGCATATACACGGTGTAGATGCATATCGGCGGCCTCTCTGTCAAAATGCTGTTCATTCTTGGCTGCCTCTCTGTCACTAACAAGAAAATGGATGATCGACATTCACATAACAGGTTAGAAAATCTAAATTAAAACACATAAACACATTGTTCATAAAACGAGATGGTCCTTGAGTTGAAGAACATACCTTGCTACAGGTTCACAGTATTCTGCAGGTCCGAACACGTATCACAAACTCTATCGAAGATGGAATGATGACGAGGTTGGTAGAACAATCGTGCATACATGCCACTGTAATGACTTTTAAACATAGTTTTCCCCCAATATGTCAAATATGTAGTATCAACTTTGTTTGTTCTTTACATTTAGAGGACTTGCATTTTCAAAGTTATGTTGGTCTCATTTTTTAATTAATTGTTGAAAACCCGTAAGTGCACAGTGCATTAAGTAATGCTTCATTGGTCATTGTCGGCGCCGGTACTACTTAAATGTACACCTGGTCCTCTTAAGTATACTTAAATGTACCCCAGGTATGGAAAATATAAAGAAACGTAACCGGCAATTCTAGCACTTAATTGGACGTTATCCAGGTTTTATTTCAAATTAATTATGTTGATATTTATGTCAATATTCTATGAATGGCATTTATATTATCGAAAGCATTACTCAAAATAGCATGTCGATGCAGGTCACGTACAAAGAGAATTTTGTTTTGTAATCTGTAGCGCGTTTTACGACATCGTATTTTGGGTGGGAATAAAACTCGGGTACAGTCTGAATTGGACGGGTAGATGTACGTGTAAGTATATTTTCAGTACCCGGTGTACATTTAAATAATATCCGAGCCGACAATGACATATTGAGCTTAAGTAATCTGTATACATCAGAAGGTGCTTGGCTACCATGTTCAGCCATATTTTTTTTCTGATGTTCTATTTTTGCGTGGATGCTTTCTCATTATAATCATCCTCCACCCTAGCCCACATATGCTTTTGTGTATGACTTGTCACACCAGTTATTAAATACATTTACTTCATTCATTAAACAATTAAATACAATTAAAATATATTTAATAGTTTTTCATTGCCTTTCAGTCTACAAAATGTAAGAAAATAGATTTTGAATGTTTAGTATTTTTATTTAACTTTTTTTATGAGGATATATTCATTGTAAGGAGTTGTGTTCATAGTGTGATTAATATTGTTTAGCACGGACAAAAAATTGCAGTATTGTTACTTGTTTGATTATGTAGCAAGACAACATTGTGTTCAATAGTGCAGTTACATAATGTGCCAGACTCAAAACACCATTTACTAGGAATTTGTGTTACCTTTGGTAAATCTGAGGCGCGTGGGTTCATGTTTGCAAACAGGCTAAACCACACTCCTACCCCATCAAATTGCAGAGGATCTAACAGTCATCAAGCAAAAAAATAGTACTCTGTCCCATTTAGGTGCCGCCGTTTCCTTCGCTGGTTGAAGTCAAAGTGTGATTATTTACCAAGTAAAATGCTTTATGTTTAGAAACGGGAATTCCGAATCGCGACTAAGGTGAATGGTAACAAAATGACAAAACTATGAAATACACGTATATAATAACATTATTCCACACATGCCATTATGCAACCATCCGTTTCCTTTCCCGACTTGATACATTTACTGCTTTCCATTAAATACTTTACGGAAACAACACTCGTATCCGAAATCGCACTTAATTCGATGCACATTACTCTACTCGTAACGTTTTAACGATGCAGGTATTATTTGCTTTTTCGCATAAACAATGATTAAGTCCAATATAGAGTGAAAACAACTTGTTCAAAGTTTTAAAACACATTACAGTCGAGTATTTGCATGAAACATATTGTGAAATGGAAGCCATTTTGCTTTTGCGCTGCCACTAAAACTCATACGTAGAACCGCAGAAAATAAATATAAAGTTTTTGGTTATATTACACTACTTCCGATTCCCAAAGCGTCCATTATAAAACTGACAACTTTCAAAGCATTTGCATTTCCGACGTATCAATAATTTCGAACCTGGTATTATTTTAAAAATGGATCTGTCCTCATCCAATAATTGCAATAAAAACATACCGTCTACCAGCTTCTAAGAAAGTAAATCACTGTCGAATGCACCCACTGTAGAAAACAGTGCATTACAACCTTACCTACCGGTATATTGTAAATTGTCTGCGATTCTCGTGTACGTTTAAGAGAGACCCTCGCGATTGCGGAATTGTTTTACAAACGAAATTTGTTTTAGTTTCTAAGAACGTTTTTTCACGTTAAACAGTCTTAGAAAAAATCATTAAAAATGGTGTGAACAATATTCTTGGAAGAAAATATTATTAAAAAAGGTTTTGAATAAAAATTTGTAAGAATAACCAAATACTATATTAAATATCTATTTCGTCTGCCGAAAATAAGGTAAGGCATCAAAAAAGACAACCGTTTTGATAATAGAATTTGAAATACGGTATTACTAAAGACTATTTGCTTTCGTAAATCGTCTAAAAAAACAATAACAAAATACACAATCCTACAAAAAGAATTTGGTTTAACGTAAATTCTTCCATATACATTCTATATATTACATTACTTCAAATCAAGAAGCCTATCAAAAATAAGCATAAGTAATAAGTAATACATGTGTATTTTGAATTATCGTGTGTTTTTGTTTGGTTAATGAAATAATATGAAATACTTGTCATTTCTTTTCATATTATCCGACGTTTTTCAAAGACATTGTATTGAATAAAACATTACAATTAAATAATGGCACATTTTCTTGTCTAGACTAAGTTAAGTATACAGGAACAAACTTCACACGAGCCGCCAGCAAAAGAGACAATTTCTATCTTTTATTACACATCTTTCAAAAGCAAAACTAACCACTAAATTACCTTATGTTTATAGCGTATTTAATTTATTGTTGATGATCATTATGTCCGAACACAGAGCGAAAGATAAGCAATATTAAATATCAGCTGATATCAAAAGTTGCCCATGCTGTACAGTCGTGTATTTTAGTCATGTAAGAAAGTTTGAATGAATTTGATTATGAAATAAATAATTCATGATACGAACAACAAAACTAAAGGTCGATAATTGTGACAAACATGCAAATAAAATGCGTGTATATATATTTAAATATTGTTTCTTATGATTGAAAACCATACTTACAAGTGGAAAAATATAATAATTTATCTTAATTTAGGTTGTGCGCTTATCACAGTGAGTTATAGTTATTTTTATAATAATGGATCTTGTTTTCCGTAATTTATAACCATGAATTAATGAAATGAGATTAGGTCTCAGAGAGGAGAAGTCATAACAGTCTGCCATAGTATCTGAACCAACAAATGGATATCGACAATGAATTCTGTTTTATCTACACACACAAACATCACATAACAATAACTGTTCGATGAAGGTTTTTCCTCGCCATAAATAGTCCAAATGTATTCAATTTGCATTCAACTTGATCTTGTTAAGATTGAGCCAAGAATACAAATCGAATGTTATTATATGTTTTGGAACCAAATAAAATTACAAGACAGTACGCAATTAATGTACGTCTAAAATAAAGCATCATAGAGATTTGTTCGCCGATGCATTACTATTTTGGTTTAATTTCTTATGTTTTTATGACATACACGAATGGGGAAAAAATAGAACGTTTCTCCATATCATTTGCACACATGTTACGTATTAGAACGTACACGTTTTTACTCTCCTCAAAACCGGGACGATTTTAACAGTAAACGACTACAACGTTATAGAACGCATATACACTTATTTGTTTCAAAACCTGACCCTCTATTAAGCGTAAGAATCCTGACACTTATTTTGTTAAAAAATACAAATACCAATGTTTGTAAATAAACTGACACTTAATCAAAGACAAAACAAAATAAGACTGCGACGTTCGAATGTTCAATATACAGCCTATTGACTATAAACTTGTCAAATATAGTTTCGACCATTTATGGTTAATAATTGAGAGTTCAAATCAATAAATATTTAAATGCTCAAAATTCATCTTAAAAAAGCAAATGAGTGGTATTTTGAAAAAAAAGATTTTCTGTCATGTTTATTGTATAAACTTAAGAAAGTTCTGCATTTCGAATGTTTATATGACAACGTTTTGGCAAAAAAGATCAAATAATACAATGGATCATGTGTATTATTGTTTTTTGATCTGTATTGATTTTTTTCAAAAATACGTTTTTATACCTTACAGTGGTTTGTTTGCTATCGACAAAGTTCGTAAACAAAGATACAGTTCTTCTTAGTATTCTCATGCACTATATTTTTCAGTTGTATAAAAGCGTAAAAATACGGTAGAAACCGCTATGGGGCATCCCTTTCTAAAACAAATTATAACCTATTTAAGCAGATAATTGTTTGACGATAAACAACTGTGACGGGTAAAAACGCATTTTATGCCCGATTTTCGTTGTGAACCGTAGAATGTATTTTTAAAAATGTGAACATCCGTTACAGTAATTAAAATTGTGAAACAAGTGCACGTTTAACAACGTTGTAGGTGTTACCTTAAAACAAGCCCCGGTTCTGAGAAGAGAAAAATTGTATACGTTTCAATACGCTACAGCGTAGGTGCCTAAAGGATATAGTATACATCCACATATTTTTATTTTAAGAACCCAGAAGCATATCACCAAACAAGAACAGTTCAATGGTATGATTGACATAATGTGTATTTGTAAACTACAACAAATCTGATGCAGGCATAGTGATGTTTCAATTGTCCACGCATTAAGAAAAATCGATAAATAAAAGTATAATAACAACCAAGCAAAGTCATCGGAGAATCGCTGACTTGTACACTTGGGTCAGCTTGATTTTAAGTTCGCTTTGGGTCGGTTGGTACCATGTGATTGGTATGATAGTATTTATTGTTTACATAAATACCTGTTTGAACGTAAGTGCGCATGGATGTATCACATAGATACAGCACATTTCGAAATCAAAGTACTGACAGTACTGGTGTGACGATGCTTTTGAAGAGGATTGATATAAAAGCATCTATTTAATTTTATCTACATCACCACAATTGTATATGAAGGTACGAACTTTTTGGGTAGGAAAAAAATGGTTACGAACATTTTGGGTACACAAATTATGCAAAAAAAAAAATGGGTTGATAAAGATTTGGTTACGAAAAAAAAATTGGGTAATAAAAAAAATTGGGTACGACAAAAATTGGGTACAAGCAAAAATTAGGTACGAAAAAAATTGGGTACGAAAAATGTAGGGTACGAAAAAAAAATGGGGGTACAGGGAAGTAGGATCCGTGGGGAAATTGATCCGTTCAGCGAAACTGGGAGGCGGGTTACATTCTCGATCAAATATAACAAGAAATATCTTTAAAATATTCGACGTGTATTTTCTGTACCACTTCTTTTAAAAAAACGTTATGTTACAGTAAAATGTTTGTGGGTTATAACATAACGTTTCAGCATATAAATTCAAAACTTGACATGCTCTTTTATTTCACCATGCTCTTTAATTTCACATGTTTATCATACCAAATTTTATATTTCGTTGTTTCCTTTCCTAAGTTAATGATGCTTTACGGACGTTATTTCACATGCCCATGTGCATGAACATATACTTTTTATCTTTTGATTATTTTTTTCTTTAATTCAATAAGCTTAGTCATGTTTGTTCGTTAAGTACAGCAATAATTTCATGATGATTCCGGAAAGTAGGTATGAGCACATAGTCGTAAGAGCACTTGAATACGTGAGTTCGCCTATGAACACTAAATCTCAACTAAATCTCCGCGATATAACCGAATATGTGTGTTAAAACAGCAAACAATATCCAACGAACGAATGAATAATCAAACATAGTATGTGTACTGATGTGGCTCTGTAATTTCTGTTTGAAAGTTTATTAAATATGCAAAATGAGAAAGCACGCATAAGAGCGAGTTTCTCAGATGTCACATGGCTATTATGCTGTTTATATACCATAGTCGCTACAACGTTTACAATTGGCAGGTTCGAAATAATTCGTTTTGTTTTCACTCATGATCGCGTTGAAAGTTAATTATACACGTTTTATTTCGCAATTTATTTACTGAATCACGACAAATGTCAAATATAATACATGAAATGCATAGTTGTTTCATTGATCTACAAACATATAATGAATTGAATATAACTGATTAAAAATTAACGTTTTCAAACTATTATAAAATCTTTTCCCCAGAATATGCTGTCCTATTTATAGCTGAGCTTCCTATACCTTTATCAATGATAATACGCGAGGTATGCCGATTAGAAAAATCGAGCTATCTCAATCGGACTGGCTCGGTCTTTTACATAGGTCGCCATTGTGAAGATTTTTATCATGGTATGATACCTTAGACGAGCTGCTTCGCAGCATCGTCAAAAATGATTTCAGTAAAGTCTATCATTCATATGCATCAATTTTGTAAATATCAATATAAGTATACTACATGAAATCATTTTTGAAACAAGGGCTGTCTGTAAAACATGCATGCACCCCATATGGGCTGTCAGTTGTAGTGGCAGCCATTGTGTGAATACGTTTTTTGGAACTGACACCTTGACCTTTGACCTAGTGACCTGAAAATCAATAGGGGTCATTTGCGAGTCATGATCAATGTACCTATGAAGTTTCATGATCCTAGGCGTAAGATTTATTGTGTTATCATCCGGAAAACATTTTACTCTGTCAAGTCACCCTGACCTTGACCTTTGACCTAGTGACCTGAAAGTCAATAGAGGTCATCTGCGAGTCATGATCAATGTACCTAAGAAGTTTCATTATCATAGGCTTAAGCATTCTTGAGTTGTCATCCTGAAACCATTTTTCAAAGTTGAGTCACTGTGACCATGACCTTTGACCTAGTGACCTGAAAATCATTAGGGGTCATCTGCGAGTCATGATCAATGTACCTATGGAGTTTCATGATCCTAGGCATAAACGTTGTTGAGTTATCATCCGGAAACCATTTACTATTTCGGGTCACAGTGACCTTGAACTTTGACCTAGTGACCTGAAATTCAATAGGGGTCATCTGCAAGTCATGATCAATGTATCTATGAAGTTTCATGATCCTAGGCATAAGTGTTCTTGATTTATCATCCGGAAACCATTTTACTGTTTCGGGTCACCGTGACCTTTGACCTATTGACCTCAAAAGGGGTCATCTACGAGTCATGATCAATGTATCTATGAAGTTTCATGATCCTAGGCATAAGCGTTCTTGAGTTATCATCCGGAAACCATTTTACTATTTCGGGTCACCGTGACCTTAACCTCTGACCTAGTGACCTGAAAATCTATAGGGTTCATCTGCGAGTCATGATCAATGTACCTATGAAGTTTCATGATCATAGGCATACGCGTTCTTGAGTTATCATCCGGAAACCGTTTTACTATTTCGGGTCACCGTGATCTTGACCTTTGACCTAGTGATCTGAAAATCAATAGTGTTCATCTGCGAGTCATGATCAATGTACACATGAAGTTTCATGATCCTAGGCATAAGCGTTCTTGAGTTATCATCAGGAAACCATTTTACTATTTCGGGTCACCGTGACCTTGCTCTTTGACTTAGTGACCTCAAAATCAATATGAGTCATCTGCTAGTCATGGTCAATGTACCTATGAAGTTTCATGATCCTAGGCCTAATCGTTCTTGAGTTATCATCCGGAAACCATCTGGTGGACGGACCAACTGACGGACTGAGCGACATGTGCTAAACAATATACCACATAAGAAATGCAGCATAACACATTCTAAAAGTAAAAGACATCTGTGCAATGATATCTTTTCTTCAAATGGTAAGATGAACAAACAAGAGGGCCTGAAAGGCCCAAAGTCGTTCACCTCAGATAACAAGATATTATTGGGACAAATATTGTGACCAAAATTCTTGAAGATCGGAAAATAAATGTGACCTCTCGGATGTTAACAATGTTTTACTATAGCAATATAAGGAAAAATGCCCCACCTCCTGGCAGCCATGTTTTTCAACCAATTGTAACCATTTTCGAACGGATCCAAAATATCATTGAGACTTATATTCTACAAATTTTATGAAGATGTGAATATAAACGTGGCATCCAGCATTCTTGAGTTATCATCCGGAAACCATCTGGTGGACGGACATACGGACCGACATGTGCAAAACAATATACCCTCTCTTCTTCGAAGGGGGGCATAATAATACAGTAGAATGAACCAACAAGGGAGGCAACTTGTTATGTCAAAATTTGGCAGTGTATAAAAAGTGGTACTTAATTATCTCGCTAAACATGGGTCTAAATTACGTTTAAAAGCTATTTTCTGATTGGATGAAACAGTCCGAAATCATCCAATAAATAATGTTGAGATATTTATCTTGCGGAACATGCAATGCCATGCCGCATGCAAGCTATTTATAAAGTAAATATCGTAAATCAAAAAGTTTGTTATGTTTTTTTTCGCGGTCATAGACAGTGTTCCTGGCTGAAAACGATGCAATATTACTTGTAAATCATTCATGCATTAGTTTTTAGCAAGAAAGAGGTAGAATATTAGTGTAAAACATATTTGTTTTTATTTAAACTTGTGTATGCTACAATTTAACGAGTGGTTACGGAAATTACCGATTGTACAGATGTATCGACAGACATATGCAAAACGAAAGAATAGCTTGCATATTTCAAGTTTATCAGCCTTGAAATTACCTATTAATCAAATGAGAATCGAAATTATTAAAATATAAACCAGTAATGTTCATTAACACCAAAATCTTTGGGCACAACCATCATATTTTTGGAAACCGTGACGTATTGGTTTTCAGAAACCGACGATCGGTAATTTCCATAACCATATGGAAATTTTCATCACTGAAAAGTTTCGTTTCTAATGTTTTTCTAAAATATTCTACCACAAAATTATAGTATACCATTACACAAATGAATGACAAGTAATAATTCCTTGATTTTGGGGAGGGACACTGTCTATAAATGATAAAAAAAGCATAAAGGCTAAACTTAAGTGCATACAATATTGAAAAATAAATCATAATTCAAGTGTAGACAAGTGTTCGTGGTTTCCGATATATTCATTCATCCACATTGCTCAGACACTCAATTATAATGGAAATTATTACGAATATCTGACAAAAACTTGCATTTTTTATTTTTATCTTTAAACTTCCATTTCAAAAATGTTTTTTGAAAAACGTCGTCAATTATTAATTGTATATAGATTTGTCTATAGTTTGAAAAACATTTAGGCAAATATTTCTCATGTAAGATAAAATGCAAATAATTAATAAAATATTCCCTTTTAATCAGTATGTTGGTGTATCGGTCGATAACAATATCACTTTGAACATTGAATTATTTAAAAGTTATAACAACCATTAAATGTTCTCCGAACAAATGATTCATAACACATATAACATATAGATAGGAAGATATGAACAAATCAAGGTTGCTACGTTGTCCGCCTAGAATGGTCCTGTTAGTATGGAAGTACTTGATATATAAATTTATTAGCCTGTCGGTGTTGTAAAGACATAAAATATTTTATGAATGTCTCAAAGCGTAGAATTATTTTGCATTTAGTAAAAGAAATGCAACATATAACCCTTAAGTGGCTGACAAGAACTTGTGGCTGAATACGACTAAAAAGAGGCATTATGCTTCTTGAAAATAAAAATAAACATCATTATATATGAATTTTTTTATCAAAAGTGTTATTTTTTGTGAATAGGGGATATACATTTTCAAGAATAAACAATATAATTATAAATGTTTTGGCATTATAGTATTATCATAGTACCAGTTTTGGTCTAAAAATCCAGTAACATTTTTTAAATTTCATAACCCCTTGTTGCAAAAAAAATCATGAAAAATAGAATTTTAAGAGTAACCTAAAAAAAGATTAAAATAAAATAAAAAATGCTTTATAAGACCCTAGATATTATTTTTGCAATCATTTTTCATTAATTACAAATGTTTAATAAAAATTTGTTTCATGCTACTCATGATTCCAGTTTTTTGTCGAAAATTAATTTTTTTGTTAAATGCGTTACACCGTGTTGCCCCAAAAAAATCATAAAAAATATAATTTTCAAAGATATCCTTTAAAACAAAAAGAAAATGCCTTCTTAAACCTTAAATATTATTCCTTCAAGCATTTTACATCAATAATTATTTATGTTTGAAAAAATTATTGGTTCATGCTACATACTGTTTGATATACTGTAAATGATGTAACTACATATCCAAGTAGTGAGTCCATCAAACTATTGAAACCGAAACACCTGGTGTACCAAGGAACCAGCCGAAGTCAAATGACTTCTGACTTAGTGCATTTTACTATTTATATTTGTATGCATTTGTATATGTTTGAAAAAATGTATACTCTTAAATGACATCTTCTGACCATGCATGTCCTAGATTTCAAAATCCAGGCCCTGGTCTGACACATTGGTAACATTAACGTTAAACTGTTACCAGGCTTCTGAATTTAATAAGCCAGTCCACAGAAAAAAGGCAGTCTAATCAGTATCCAATTAAACTATTTGTCATTGTCAGAAAACCGCTCTTAAGCAAACAGCTTTCAAGAAACTGCAGGCTGAACTGGATCTAAACTGGCCACAATCGCCTTAATGTCTCTTTTACTGGGATACAGTTCATTTAACTTTGAAGAGATCTTTTCACGTTTGGGTAAATTGACAAAAATTGAAAAAAGTTGTATCGGATTCACAAATTTTTGTTTAAGTTATGTTATTTTTAGGAAACAGTATTACTGAACATTTACCATGGTCTAATATAGCGATAATATGCATCTTTTAACGATTTAAAAATTATAAAGCGTTGCAACACGAAACGATTGAATAATTTGGAGAGTTAGGTTGTTTAATTGTGTGAAACTACGAAGATTGCTTATATTAGGTATAAAATACGTCAACCATTTATACTTGGCAGAAAAGTCGAGCAGGCTAATGCGTTTTTACTCCAGGACTAAGGGGGTCACTGGTTCAAGCCCTGTGGCGGACTTCTTTTTTTAAAAGAATTTTATTCTGGATTTTTAACTGGAGCTTTTAAGATCCAATGTTTACATTTATCAATATAAAGAATTTAATGACTAACTTTAAAACATGTTAAAATCTGTGAAAAGACCCTTTTAACATAATATCTACTCCTATAAATATGAGGTCGATATACATGATCTAAACGGTAAATTACGTCTAATTATTTGGACTATGATATCAACTACTTAAATAGAAAGAAGAAAGATTTCATACAAACCAGTAATTTGAGTTAAGAGTTTGTAATCGATGTTGCATTTCAGGACAGCTTGGTGATGTGCAAATTCCATATGAGCTGTTGATATCGGGTATCATAGCCATTCAATAAGTCGCAAAATGCTCGAACAAAATTTATAAAGCAAAATGTGACTTAAATTGATAACTAAAAATACCAGTATCACCAGTATGCCAGTTTTGCCTTGTCAATCTGTCGAGATCCAGAAAGTGCTTCATTTCACATTGAATATATCCTTCGAATTGCATTTATTGTTGCATTACTAAATAGCGAAACAAGCCAATTTAAGCTGTAAGAAAGTTTTGACACGAGTGTTATCAAGTCTCTCATGGGCGAAGTCATTGTTGTAGAAAGTGATCCATTCACATTGAATATATCCTTCGAATTCCATCCAGTGACGTCATTAGCGGAGATTTAGTGAATAAATAATTCATATGTAATAAATGACAGCTTCTAAATAGCGAAACAAGCCAATTTATGCAGTAAGAAAGTTTTGAATCGAGACTTTCATGGGGGCGGCCATTGTTGAATGTTGAAAAACGAACGACAACTCTGCTAGGAGAATCAACGAGCAATCTCCTACGCAGTGGCGTATGCCCAAGGGAAATAACTGAATACTCGAGTTATCTCAATCGGACTGGCTCGGTCTTTTACATAGGTCGCCATTGTGAAATTTTTGTTGATGGTTATCATACCTTAGACGATGCTGTTCCAACATCGTCAAAAAGTAAAAGCGCGTAAAAATTTACAACACTGCCGTTTGGAGAACTTCGTGTGCATGCATTTGATGATTTTTTTTTCGAATTTTGTTCAATCTATAGGACATATCCCTCCAAATGTGTCAAGAAGTACAAATGTGACATATAATGTGTGCATCACTAAAATGTAGTTGTGTTTTTTCTGTGGATAAAATATTTTCTTGATTGTAATATTATGCTATTACATTGTCGTGATTGATATAAATAGTGAATCAAAAACAGTCCAACAATGACAAGTTTTGATTGTGCAATTTGTATTAAACTTTTTTAGGAATACTTCCTTACATTGTGTTCAAATAAACCGTCTCTTTGCACGTTTAATATGTTTGTGAGCATATATAAATATGAAAACATGCAGTCGGCAATAAAAGTTGTTCTAATTTGGTGAACAATCTTAAGATTTGAGTAAAGAATTCGTTTTTAATAATGAATTACATCACCTTTGATTTGAATTGATTTGTGTAACATGTCAATAAAGAGACTGTAAGACTTTTGTCAAACAATTAAACATTAACATTAAATGGTTATTCCTTTGTTGTTTGTAACGTGTGTTAAGCATTTTATGTACATACACTTTTTTAAAGCTGCGACACTAGATCTCATGTCGAAACAAAATGTCAAAGTATACAATTTACGATATTATGCCTGGAATAATGCAGTTACATGTATATGTCGAATGAATTACATCTTACACATGAAACGTAAATTGTATAGATTTGTTGATTGAATGACATTGTTCTACAGGATCCTTGCCAGACTTGTACACATTGGCCGTGAACAGTAGATGGCCGTAAAGAAATTGGGATCACTAGGTAAAATGTGAAGGTCACTATCACACCAAGTGTGACCATAGTTTCAGGTCAATAACTTGTCAACGAATTGACCTATTGGCTTGATACTTCACATGCGCACTGGCCTTTGACAGTTGATGACACCTATTGAAATTGGGGTCACTAGGTCAAAGGTCAAGGTAACTAACACGCTTAGTGTGAAAATCGTTTCCGAGCAAACACTTGACAACCAATTGCCCGATTGGCTTGATACTTTACATGTGCATTGGCCTTGGGCAGAAGATGACCCCTATTGGAATTGTGGTCACTAGGTCAAAGGTCAAGGTCACTATTACACACTAAGTGTAAAATCGTTTCCGATCAATAACTCGTCAACGTATTCACCAATTGGCTTAATGATTATCATGTGCTTTGACCTTGGACAGTAGATGAAGCCTATTAAAATTGGGGTAACTAGGTCATGGTCACTGGCACAATGAGAAAAGCGTTTCTGATCAATAACTCTTCAACGAGTCGACCGATTGGCTTGATACTTCCCATTCGCATTAATATTGGACAGTAGATGAATCCTATCGAAATTGGGGCCATTATGTCAAAGGTCACTGTGACAATAAGTGTGAACATTGTTTCCGATCAATAACTTATCAACGAATTGCCCTATTGGCTTGATACTTCACATGCGCATTGGCCTTGGACAGAAGATGACCCTTATTGAAATTGGGGTTTCCGCAAGGTTATGCTGATTACAGATCTCCTTGTTAGTGTTACTCTGTATTCGATTTACTGTTAATGTTATCATTCTCATGCTCACGAAAAATTCTTAAACCTGAATGAAAATATGATGCAAATACGAAATGTAGCACACAATTTAATGATGACATATTAAAAATTCCGGTTAAAAATTGCACATAGTGTAATATTCATTGGGATAAAATATGATGATAATAATAACAACCACGATACAATATTATAAGAACCAATAACCGGATCGTCAAAATAATGTAGGAACCTAATGTCCGTCATTCACTTTTTACTGATGATTAAACTGGCTTATATTATAAAGTATTTAGTTTCTGACAATTTGAGTATCTGGCGCTAAATTAGTCATAGAAATGAGTACGCAATACTACTACCAGAAGAAGACATGTTTGCATGTAGTTTCCATCAATTATGCTTTACGACCAGACATCTGTTGACCGTGGCTTATGGAAAATTGATGTTATTTAATATTTGTTGGCACAGTATCTGATCACAACAAGATATTAGGTTTGTGTTGAACACATGCGCAATAAAAATACAAATCTTTCAATAAACAAGATTATTGATTGATCTTTGATAAAAAACGCGATAAAAAAGGCTCAAACGAAGAATGTAAAATGTGTGTAAACAATTGAATGAAACAAATACTTCAATCAAGAACATTTATTTAATGAAATAACAATTAAAATGGGGAGTACATATTACAATCTCATCTTTTGTTGACGATACCATTACGTCGCAGAATGTTCAAAAGAGTGAATGGTTGAAATCAGACGCGTTGTTGAGTGGAACTATTAGAAATGGATACAAGTTCAGCCTCGTTCTTAAATTCTGCTATTCACGTGACTTCGCCCTCTTATCAATTTTGGCTGATTGTAAAAAGAAAAAATGTAATTGTTTACAAACGCAATATATTTTCTTTTTTAAAAATGGTCTTAGAAAATTTCACTTACAATGGTTTAGAAACATTCTCAGAAGGAACTATTTCCCTCTATTTTGCAAATAGTCTTTCAACGCCATTGGCGCTCTCGTTATTTTTATAAGCTCTAAATATGAGCGTTTACAAATGTAATGACAAAGGACTAGGTTCACGAAGCAGCTTTATATGCCCTATGAAATTGTAAAAAAATAAGTTCCACGAATCATCATAAATTTTGTATATTTGTGGAGCTTAACATCTTACCTGTCTCATTTAAAAGCATTTTTGCCGTACAAATCGCGTTAAACATCTCTAAAATTGAACAGAAACACATAAAGTTAGGCAGAATAACCTAAATTTTGACAATATTTGGACATAGAATATGAAGGCAAGTTTCCCTCACTTTTTTATTTTAAGTTTGGATTCATATTTCGGAGATAGATGCAAACAAAAAGTTTCTTTGTGTGGGAAACATGCCTTCATATTTAATTTTGAACTTTTGTGAATTTTAATATTGCGCTTTAAGTTACAGTGTAACCCAATTTCTCTGTTGTTATGCACATTAAAACACAAAGTAAATTATATGTGTTTTGTTGTCAATTCATAATGTAGTTATATTTAGAACACGTTTTCCATGCACAATGTAATGGTTCTTTTAATTTATGGGAAGAAAACTATTTTTTATGTAAATTAACGAATTTTGTTAACGACTGTTAGTAAGGGAATCAACTCTCACGTTTGTTTACATCGCTCCATGACAACATGTAGTCAACACTCAAATGGATAATTTTAAAGGATCACTAGCATTCACGTAAGTTTTAACCTTTATTTTACTTTCATTAATTTAAGGTTACCATTTTAAATGTTTTATTATTGTTAAAATGGTTTTCCTTCTGTTGAAATAGTCAATAAATTGTTGCAATCCACTCGAAGTATTCTGGTGTATTGCGACTGCAGACGACTCGAGCAATATTGTTGTGAAATCTGTTGATTTCTATCGCAATGTTATATATAGTTGTATAGAATCGATTGAATCAATGTTTAAACTTTTAGAAACGTGCAAGCTTGGAGAAATTACGATATAAACAATTAAAACCATTTAAAAAGACGAATGAAAATTACAGTGAACGTTATATTGCTCAATATATATAAATCATTATCGTCGATAAGTTTCTGTTGCATGTGTGGTGTAATGGATGCAGCGTTAGACTTACACGCGAGTGTTAGAAGTTCGATTCTCCTTCGTGCCACCTTTTTTGTTACAAAAACTGCAAGAATATAAACGTAACTTTGTAAACAAAAATATTGCACCTAATATTTTAACATTATTTTAATGAGTGTGTTAAAAAGAGAAAGCTGATATGATTTTTCTTTTTCTTGCAGAATGCCTCTCATAACGTGTATTTTATGTGAAAAACGGCTCAAAATACACCAGCGCCGTCCTGTAAATAAACATGTCTCAAAATATTTAAAAAAAAACAACACAAGATCAAACACTGGAATATAAATATTTCAAATGCACGTTTGTATCTGCAATTGACCAACGGTGTGTCTTAACCGCGCATGAATGTCAAATGTCAGCATACCGATTTAACTTAATTTCTATGCATTAAAACAATTAACTACGGAATCCGGATAGTGCCATTTACAATCAAGCCCTTTCATCAAGGGCACGATATTTTGCGCGACAGTCCCGGCGACGCACAATATATTTGACACGATATATCGCCGCTGAGTAGGTAGCCCGAAAGGCGATATATCATGTTAAATATATCGTGCGTCGCCGCGACTGTCGCGCAAAATATCGTGCGTCACCGCGACTGTCGCGCAAAATATAGTGCGTCGCCGCGACTGTCGCGCAAAATATCGTGTATTGCTTTGTGTGTCTAGTGTCGCACTTGATGAAAGAAGGGCGAGATTATAGATGGCACTATCAGGATTCCGTAATAAACTGATCTATATAGGTAGATACATCGAACGTTGTATGGAAGTGGGCTTATTTAAACCAAATGTAAGCTGCAAAAGCGATTTATTGACTTAAATATTTTACAATACCTTTCTAGGTGAGATGGGTAGTTGAAGCGGCTAACGCAAGAATCAAGCGGTGGAAGTATTTAGATCACATCCTGCCAACAAATCAAGTGCCATACATAGGCGACTATGTTAAAATTATTTGTGCTTTATGTAACAAGTTTCTGCCACCCTTGAGTGCCAATTGTTAATCTTCTTAAGATATGTTATGTGCGGAAATGATGATGGCCAAACTAAAAGAAGAAAATTAATTGCAGATCTTTGTAGAAGAGAACAAGCTCCATCGCCGTAGCGTCAATAAATGGTCGTCTGTCAATGAATCTGTTTCTAACTTTCCTCAACTTGATGAAACTATGTCAAAACTCCTGACACCGTCTTACATTCAGTAATATAAGGGCTCTGAATGTGCAATCGATGTGTTTCAGAGAAACTTGTGATCTCATTCGTGTCCGTCTTCAAAGCCGTCATATTTCATCAAAGACTTATCAAGTTTGGATTCAATATGACTCGGACCATGTAAATGCATGGTATTGTCAATGCAGGGCAGGTGCGCGTACTATCGGCACGTGTTGCCACGTTGCATCGGTCATTTGGTATTTGTCTGATTTATCTGGGACAATAAACCATTGTGGCATTCAGGACTGGGGAAATATGTTGATGACGTGTCTCAAGTGCCACAAACTGTGGACACTTTCGACTCCGAGTCCGACGTCAGTACTGTTGAGGAGTAAAAAAGTTTAAAGTCTTTTAAATATTTATAAAAGAATAACAACGACTTAAGTCTTATTTACTCCTCCTTATGTAACGGAATCCGGATAGTGCCATCTATAATCTCGCACTTCTTTCATCAAGGACGATACTAGACACACGAAGTGATATTTGATATTTTTCTTGAAAGTTGCGGCGACGCACGATATTTTTCATGACAGTCGCGGCGACGCCTTATACTTTTCTTGACAGTCGCGGCGACGCACGATATATTTAACACGATATATCGCCTTTTGGGCTACCTACACAAGGGCGATATATCGGGTTAAATATGTCGTGCGTCGCCGCGACTGTCAAGAAAAATATCAAGTATCGCTTCGTGTGTCTAGTGTCGCCCTTGATGAAAGAAGTGCGAGATTATAGATGGCACTTTCCGGATTCCGTTTGATGTAAGTATTCTATTGGTAACACGGAATGTGTATCTGAATTTGTTAAATGCGTATCTCGACTTTTAACCCATAATTGTTTCAACAATAGGACTCTCTTTTATTAAGTTTTTATATTCATAGTATGCAGTGGGAAAATAAGTAGTAGACGTAGTAGTTGATTAGTCATGCATGAAAAGTACCATTATGTTAATACACATACCTGATTATACGAATACGCATCATCGATTACAATAGTGTAGTTTAACATGTTTATACATGGCAAAATGTATAATTTCCACCAACAGTTGAGTCTTAATAGATAAATGTGGGCTTGTTAACCGGAATATGCACAACTTTGATACATAGATATATATCTCCCTAACAAGATGTATGTACAATGTCCAGTTCATTCGCTTGTATAGTCACATGCCAGTTGTTGTAGATACTGATACAAGTTATCGGCTGATGAAACACAGTAACATTTTTTTAGATGTTAAGAATATTTAGATATAATATTGTATCGCTTATTTGCATTATTATAAGTCATTGTGAGGTGAAACGTTTACATTAAAAAATTATACACTTTTACGTTATTTGACGTAATGTGCAGGACTGTTTTAGTCTGCTTATGCCATAAACATTCTGAAACGTTGATGCGTTTGCAACGCAAAGATGTCAAATGTTGTACGAAAAACTGGTGTATATAATACGTTTTACCATGAAACACTGTGCATTTAAAAAATATTTTATTATAATGTGATACTGGTGATTTATGTTTAATTTTTTATCAGATACGCGAGCGTGTATTGAGTATTTACATTATGTTTTTGTTCTTTTAATTTAATTTTAATCCGTTACCATGGTAACATGTAGAAGTATTTATATACGATTATTTGTACATATAATAAATATTAATTGTAATAAGGAAAATAATTAAGATATATAGTTGTTAAGTTGTTTTGTTTATTTTGTTTTCCGGTGGATATTAACTTAGCAAAATTACATATCATATCATATACATATAGAATTGTTTCCATGGAAACGGCTATTGTTGGTTCACACATTATGAATTAAAACATTTCTGCATATCATTCGATCAATAGGGTATGCCATAGGAAAAAGCTGCATTTCATAATAAATGATATTTGTCTTCTATAAGATTTCTTTGGAAAAAAATGTATACAACATTTCAGCATGTAGCTCGTTACCATGACAACCAACGACAATAAGTTGCTGTTCCACGACATGCTGTGTGTGTTCAATACTCATTTACATTTTTATAATTTTAATAATGACGTATAATGTATATTTATTTACATTTGCAATTGATGTTATATATCATAACACATTTTCACATGTATTTATGATGTTGCCATGGCAACCATAATACAGTGATATTAACTATAAAACTGTTGTTTTCCTTTACTTTATATATTTCCCTTTAAGATAAAAGTAGATTCATTTATTTCTGTAACAGGGCATTATTCACCCCTTCGTGCATGCTACATAACATGACTGACTTTGTTCTATCGATAAGAATGAAAAGTATATCTAAGTGTTGTATTATAGCTAGATGACATCAATCACAAACGCGCGTGTTAAATATTGGTCGGGTATAAAACCGTACAGTTCCCATGCATTTTATTTAAAGAACGATATTTAAGGTAGTGGGAGCATAATGGGTACTTTTCCAGAGACACAGTTTGTTATTATTTCCACACTCATTGCAAAGTTATTTTTTTTAACCATCTAACTTTTAATACTTGGTTGAATACACCAACCCATTGACTCAGTTGGGCGTTTTCAATCGAATTACCATATATACAAAATATATAGTTTATGTAAATGGGATATCCTTATATTTTGACGATTAAATTTATAAACGCACTCGTCGTCTGGAGTGTGTTAGTAGAAACAGCAGAAAAAAGTGTCAAAAAAAGCGAATGGTGCCTTTGATATCCAATAATATTTGCACGTATCTGGATTATTATTTGTATTATCCTGATGAAGGCGTAAGCCGAAACGTTGATAAAAAAGGAAAGAAAAATATGTGTTTTTGTTGGATTTATCATACACGTATCTGGATAAAATTGCAAATACGACACAAAATCGTTCAGTGACAATAAATTTTAATTACCTTTTATGTCAAATGTTGTGTGATGAAATGCATATATTGTACAAAGCTATTAAACAAATATTTGTTATCCATACTGAATGAATTTTAGGAAGTTTTACCGTTCCTATCTTACGAAATTACACTTTGAATAGGCCTACCACCCATTCATTATCACGCAAGGAATTGCAGTATAAATGTCTATATCACTTCTATGTTTTGGGTTTTCTAGCTGATTATTAAAAGCATCAGTTATACACTCTGACATATGAAAAAATGTAGCTAACTTTGGCTCAATTTAATATAAAAATATATTAATCATATAATCTAAAGGTCACCTAAAGTCAAATGGCAACATATGAATACAGCCGAAGTTCACCACAAAATATCAAAGTTTTCCCAATGTATAAATCAACGTGTTACATGTAGCACAATAATATACAACTTTTACTTAAATAGCATCAGTATAAAGCGATTGCATGCTTTTGACTGGCCGTGTGTCATTTAAAAGCCATATTTTCTATTTCTGTCACTTTTCGTCACTGAAACACTGACCGATATTAGGGACCACTTTAAATAAAATCTATTTTTTTTCGTTTTTAACCCTAGGTAGTACCTAATTATTTTAGCAATGAAAGTATCTCTAATGACATCCTCTCCGGAACGAGAAAATATGGCTTTCAAATGACACAAAGCCAGTCCAGATTTCGCAATGTTTTAGATGTTGGTCGCTTTAGAATTTGTCTAACAATCGACTGTTCTTTACCTTTTCATGACTGAAACGCACTGAATTATGGATTGCAGTCACGGTAAGGCTGTTGGCCATAATGTCAGTTATTTTATATGTTTGAAGCAAAGATCCCAGTGCTTCAACATCAGCAAGGGCATCGTGGGAGTTGTAGGTTGCCTGGATAGCATGTTGCACTAGATCTTCATGTTTGTGTGACTGTCCAGGATACAATTTCGTGAAACCTGGCAACAAGGCAACACAACTGCTTACACAATTTCAAAACTTTGTAAACAGTAAGTGTTCAGCAATGCACTAACCAAAACCGGATAATCAAACACGCGCCCATTATGAGCAACACGAATGGCTCCAGGAAACTGTTCAAGCAAAAGCATAAAATCATGTCGAAGTTTTAATTGAGAAACTATCAACACTTGAACCATTTACACACATGTTGCCATACACATCATCAGAGATGCCAATTACTGTCTGAAATCGGAATAAATTGCCACTGTTGGCTTTGCATATATCGAGAACTTAAAACCCGTCTTCAAATGCACGGCAGCAATCTGAGTAATATCATGCATTACTGTACCTCGAACTGAAATAAAAAATTAAATTCACACAATGCTAATTCCATGAAATCAATAATCCCCCTTAAAGTTTTATTCTGACGCCTTATATGATCGTTAGTTATGAATATAGTTATCAAATTATTGATTGTGGAAAGATATGTTGCATGATTGAATATTAAGAAACTTTAAAACTCCAACAAATATAGCTATCTTTTTAATGAGTTTTTATTTTATGCACTAATGAACAGATCCAAAAGCAAGTTTTTTCTTACTTAGATCAGTTGTTTCAAGGTCAAAGATCACTTTTGCTGGCTCTGACATGATGTAAAGTATTAAAAGTTAGTTTTAACACTTTCTCATAAGCATCAATGGCAGACTTGTTAGACGACTCAGTTGAGATTTTCGGGATGGCCTTTCCAGCACTAGCCTCCATCTTCTTAAGATTTCTATTCGCAATATGCTTTATGTTTAGAAAGCTTAGGAAGTAATTTACCTTCAACGCCCCGCCAAAACTGTCTATTATTTCTTAAAAGAGAATTGAAAATGAAATGAACATGCAAACGAAATAAGGCCGTAGTTACTTCTTAATGACAATGTTCGTTGTTGTCTATGCGTATCATCAGTAAATTTAAAAAAAAAACATTAATGGTCAATCAATTGGATTTAACAATACAAATGATGGAGACCGGACTGTTTCTTTATATATTACACAATAAACATATATTAACTGGGAATGTCACTTGGAATTTAAATGGGTCTGCAAATCTGTAAGAAGTCCAAAGATCAATGCCAATTGTAAAATGATTAAACATGATATGACTGTCAGGTTGAAATATGAAGATATGCATACCTGTTCCAAGGTTGGTAATTACGTCAAAGCATGGCATTCCCCTGGTCCTGAGGTGGTTCTGCTTTCTATAGGCAACACGGTTGACTTCTCTAGGATTTTCACAACTAACGTACACATCACCACTGAGGCCCTTTTGTAGTTCGCCACCAATGTTATATTTTGTCAGAGGAATGGGTCCCAGATTACAAAACTGACCATTCTGTAGATGTTTATAGCAAAACCTTCAGCTCAATCAATCTTCTCCCCTCCCTCCACCTTCTGCTTACGACTTTCATGCCACTAAGCAAATGCGGATAGCTTTTACACGAGTCATGTTCACATACATCTCCATCGGTGTTTACTTCTTTTTCGATTTTGCATATCGCCAGCTTTTATCCCGCAGTTCAATTTTGCTACGGAAATGTCAACAACCGTGACGTTATGAACACAAATATTGTATGAACCAAATTTATATAACTATTTTTTTTATAGTTATTAAATCTTAAAGAGATCAGCAAATTTAACTGTTAAATAATTTTTATTTTCGTGTATTTAGTATAATTAACGGACTTAACCGGAGATATCCGCTTATAGCCGAAACGCTTTCCGAATACGGCGATATCGACCGACTATTCCCAATTTCATTAGGTCCCGACTGACTTATAGTAGGATATTAAAAGCTGACATGTATGACCTTAAATTCAAGAATATGAAACTATGAAACGTTCAATCACAGAACAAAACGCTCAATTGATTATTATACTTAATCTAAGTTCTCAGTTGCTTAAATAAGCTTGAAATGCGAGAGTCCTCATCGTACAAATTACATACCGTCATGAACGAAATAAAAAATACTTGCTAAGAAATGTATGATTTATACCGATACCTACATACACCGGCTAGTAAACACAATTTCTCAAATTAAGTTAAATTATGTTTTAATGAATACTACACGTGTACAAGGACATTAATGTCGCATTGCATATATGATATTTAAATATATCACACTAAGGCTGCACAACATTGTTTTTATCACAAAACAACTATTGGTGAACATCTCTTCCGCGCATATTAGTATTATCCTTTTCCTAAATGCCTTTTTAGACCAGCAACATGTGGCTGTGTTGTATGCTGATAGTGATGGTGCTTAATTTAAGCATTTCCTACAACCTTACTATAACATAAAACATAATGACATTATAAGTTCACCACCATGGTTTGTTATCTTCAATATTTATCAATTTAAATATCAGAGATGAGGCAGATAGATTTGAAGAGCATCATCGAACTTTTCCAAAAATAATAGAAACTGAAATGTCATGGTTATAGTATAATACTGTAGAAATGATGTATACATATTTTAATGGAGGGCATTACTTCCCGTAAACTCTATGTATAAATTCAATGAAACACGCAACCGTTAAAATATACGGCATACATGGTTTACGACATATTCTTAACAAGCTTGTAGGTCGCATTGAACTAAAAGCCTATGGAGAGTGTATCACGCTGCTATGAAAAACATGCGCCTGTTGTTATTTTCTAATAAAACATTCATGGATAAGTTGCGCTTAATAATGCATAGGGTAAAACACACATGCGCAATTAAATTATTAATTAGAATTGAGCAAAGTATCACTAACAATTGCGTTACCTGTCAATTTGAGAAATTCGCAAGTTAAAAACAGTTCTGACTGAACTTTGACGTGTTTTGTCTAATGTATTGTGTCACATAAGGTCAAATTAATGATTTATGTTGAACGTTTTTTTTCATATATATATTGTATACGTAGGGGAAACGGGAGATACCCTGTACCAGCGACATCTCCTTAACCTGTTCCAGATACGGAATCGACACAATGACCCGGTTGCCGAGCACTTTTTCACGAACGGCCACAGCGTCGCGGACTTCCGGGTCACGGGACTCGAAAAATTAAATGGATCGGACGAGTACCGGAAAACCATCGAATAACTTTAGAATCGTAAATTGAGGACATTCAAACCATTTGGACTTAACACAAAAGACTAATAAAAATGGCGCGCAATGTAACGTTCAATAATATAACGTCACTTCCGCTAAACATGATATGCTTCACAAATAAATTCCGCTGAAGAAGACCGAGAGGTCGAAAGGTACGGCAAATTTAATAAAAGCGTTGTATTGTATATAAACGGCTAAAAGCGACTTTATTATATGCAACAACGTGATGGCATATTCAGAAACGGAATATATTGAATTTGCGCGACTGAGGAAAGTAACTGGACAGATTTGTCGATATGAAAGTCATAAACAGTTCCTGCTTGGTTGTATAAATTCAAAACTAATTCCTACGGGATTCGACATTAAATGGAAAATGGATCTTGAAACCAATAGTTATGAGGCCGCCAGCGTATCAGACATTTTACACAAAGCATTGCTTTCTCTGATGTCCGAAAGTGTCGCCGTCTGTGACCGTGTTCTGAAAGAAGCTCAACAACTGAAAAAGGACTATGAAACTAACCTTCATCACTTATCAGTAAACCGCAATTTGACAAGAAACTTTGTGAACTTACAGACTTGTCATTAAAAATGAAAATTGATCTCCTCAGAACTAAAAAACGAAAACTTAAATTACTTCGAACTCGGAAGATAAGTGCAGACGATCAGTGTCTTCTTTGGATTGAAAAAGATGGAAACTGCTTTTTCCGGTGTATTTCGGCAGGAATATTCGATGATCCCGAGAAACATGAACTTGTAAAAACTTCTGTAACTAATCAAATGCTGGACAACGAATCCACTTACAAGAACTATATTGATGGTGATTACGGTGTACACATTAGTTGCATGAAACAAAGCGATGGCAACTCTCGCTCTTGGGCTACAGAGGCGGAAATATTAGCGGCTTCAACATTATACGACGTAAACATATACGTGAAACAATACAGCAATGGATGCTTTAGTTGGCTGCGATTTACTGTCGAAAGAGAATTGCCAAACCGGAAGTTCATTTGTATGCGGCTTGAAAACCAGCACTTTGACTTTATTCGGCAGCATGAAAGACCTACGTCCGTGATTACAAAAGAAACAACACTCTCTTCATAGGAAATGCAGACCACACGGTGCATGGCAAAAACAAAGACGAAACATGACGAAAACAAAAGTGTTGTTACCAACCTGTCAAAGAACACGTTAACTGATACTCAGATATCCCTGCTGTCGCAAGGACTGAAGTTCATACCGACTAGAAAAACAATAGACAAAGGAACATAACTTACAGACGTGTCAGCGTGGGAACGCCGTATGCGCTTAAAAGAATATTTCTTTGCAGAAGACGCTGAACATAGAACCAGGGAAGATGAGCATCAATACAAAAAGAAAACCTGGACGTGAACTCCAAAGGCTGGCCGCGACAAATGGCTGAACACATATATACAAGCGGTCACAGACGACATCATTTGCGGATTATAACGAAAATTTAAATATAATCTAGGCAAATCGGATGAACAGGCAATCAAAGAATTACTCCACGACGACAACATCGTTATTCGGCCTGCAGACACGGGGTCGGGGATAGTGATAATGGACAGGGAAGACAATGGCAAAAAGCTGAAGTGTGAAATGTCGGACAGTGACACTTACGTCGACGTAACGGATAATAGAACAAGAATTGTGGAAAACAAAGTGAAAAAAGTGACCGACACTCTTTACAAGAAGGGGTCGATCGACAGTGACCTTAGAAGGTATCTCACCAGCAGCGGTGGAACTTCCGGTAAGCCTCAGGGCAACCCGAAGCTTCATAAACCTGGGATGCCTCTCTGCACTATTGTAAACGGCCGTAATCACCCGACATGTTTGATGGCGGAAATAGTGGAGAATGAACTGCGAGATCATGTGACGTCACTTCCGTCGTATGTGAGAGACACAACCGACTTTCTAAACAAAATAGCACAAATACAGCAGCCGTTACCAGACGGTACAATCATATTTTGTTTGGATGTGAAGGCTCTTTACCCCAGCGTACCAAGAGAAGAGGCCCGTGCTGCAGTAACTGAAGCTCTCAATCGGCGAGTGCAACCGGAAGTACCAACCAACGACATGATCATAATGATGGACACTGTCCTAAATAACAAAACCATTCTATTAAGAGACCACTACATGCAAAATGAAGAAACTGCCATAGGATCGCACTTAGGTATGAACTACGCGTCGACCTACAATGGAGCCTGGGAGAAAGAATAATTTTCGAAATCAAATAAACTTCCAATAGCTTACTTCCGGTTCGCTGATGATGTTTGGGGCTTGTGGACACATGGTTTGGAGGCACTAAAGACATTCCACGCGTTTGCAAATACAACCCATCTACGAATACAGCTCGAGCTCCGCTACTCAACAGAGCAGCTCGAATTCCTAGACACTATGACGTCAATTTGAACAGGAAGGCTGGTTTCAGACTTATACACCAAACCAACAGATAGGCACCTCTACCTGCACAAGGACTCGTCTCATACCGAGTCTTCGAAAAAGGCCATTCCGTACGGCTTAGGTGTGAGGCTGAAACGAATATGTTTGCAAGAGACGGACTACAAAAAACACAGAGATGAGATCAAAGAACAACTACTGCATCGAGGATACAATGGCCGATTCGTCGAGACACAACTGAAGAAAGTTGATAGCAAGAAGCGAGAAGATCTGCTGCGTACAAAGGTGTCTTAAAAAAGTACTTCCAGGGTACCGCTCGTTATCACTTTCTCCAGAGCGCTACCAAATGTCGGCAATATCCTCCGGAAACACCTGCCCACACTCCCCACTTCCGATCGTATGAAAAATGTATTTCCTGAACCCCCGTTAGCAGCAATCAGAAGAGACTACAACCTGGAAGAAAATTGGTTCATAAAAAACACAACCGAATGTTTTTCCGGGTTCCAAACAGGAGCGGACCTTGTGGGGCGCAGAGGTGCGCAATCTGTCCGTACATGATGGAGGCCGAAAAGTTCAGCGATACCACCGGCAAAAGCCACAATGTGCGGAACGAGGTCACCTGCAAATCCACCAATGTAGTCTACGCTGTATACTGCGAACGATGTAAGACCTTTGTATACGTAGGGGAAACGGGAGATACCCTGTACCAGCGACATCTCCTTTACCTATGGACTAAATACAAAAGACTAATAAAAATGGCGCGCAATGTAACGTTCAATAATATAACGTCACTTCCGCTAAACATGATATGCTTCACAAATAAATGCCGCTGAAGAAGACCGAGAGGTCGAAAGCTACGGCAAATTTAATAAAAGCGTTTAATTATATATATATATATATATATATATATATATATATATATATATATATATGCAAAATATTGATAAAATAATAGTTCCGTATCTGGACACAAGCTAATCATTCATTTATTTTGTTATACAAGAAAACAACACTGTGGAAATTGGTAATATATATTGTTTCATCGTTGGTAATTTATTCAACGTTTTTTAAAGATTATTATGGTATAAGAGTTGACGTTCAAACGACGTCAATTTGATCGTCTATTTCTTGTCGTAATTTGGAATCGAATATGGGTTTGTAATGCTACTTTATAATAGGTGTGTTATTCAATTCGATTGAATATTTATTGTATTGATTCAAACATCGCGCTTGTCCTAAGTTATCAAATAACTAAAGGTCCGTACATGTGTTTGTTTTTTAAATAGGTCAAATGTACTTTCAGAAATGTGTTGTGTTATGCTTGACTACGTTGATTACTGCCATTTACTACATCCATCGGGAGAGCCATTTTGTAATTTGTAATAAGATAGTGTTATTAAAGACCAGACGTTGTCGGTGCTCTCTTCTGATTATCTCTAAATTAAATATTAAACCAGGAAAAGTACTACGCAGTGATGGACAAAAACAAGCCTAAAAGTACTCTTGTTTACACATATTTTGTGTTGTAATGTGTTTCAGTACACGCATCTTTAATTATACCATAGTTGGCAATAATGTTATACCTTTGCATTACAATAGTCTGCATACTGGCAACACAATTCAAAACAAACAAAAAAAAAACAAACAACAAAGGGAAATCGGATAATAAATATTGAGTTACTTGGAAAATAACATATACATGCCGATCAATATATTAAGAAAGATATTTTTGTTGATATGATACATGTGTTATATTCTTTGAGTAAGGTCGAGGAAATGGATTCGGACTGGGTTAAACAATGTTGTCTTAATATGTTTATTTATTGAGTTTGAGTCTGTGTTATAAGATGTGTGACTTTAAACTTCAACGAACTAAATACTGAGTTAAAAAGACCTAATAATTATCAGGTTTCCGATTTGTATTTTTTTTAAGATCAAATTATCATATGTATATATTTCGATAAAATTTCAAGAGTAAACTGTGCTAAATTGAAACATTTGTCGTTTTTTAGCTGTATTGTTTCCATACATTTCAACACGTCCCAAAAGTATTAAAAACAAACTGTACATCAGTTTAATAAGTGTAATCGAAATAAATTAAACGCATGTCTAGTATGTGATTTTAACACTGTAATTGGTTAAGCGTACACTTAAAGATCGCAAGAAACATGGATTTACCGATAAAGCCTATACCACATGTAACATCAAAACGCGCAAATTGACGCGCAAGTTTTCTTGCATACAGGCCGATGCAGTACATCTGTAAATGGTTATGCGATCCTTTATCATTTAATCTTTTGAGTGTAAAGATATGTAGGAATATAATTGTTGTTACATTATCGTCTTAAGTTTAACATATGTGTTGTTTATGAATTAAATACAAGGTAACGATCTGCACAAACATGCCGTCATTTGGACCTCGTTTATGAATAAAGTATTACAGGCATGAATATGAACGAGCTAATTTCCATTCCTACTGGGTCGATATGTAGATAGAAAATACGTCGCGAAGGCGGATAATCTTATGAACGTGTTAAAGCTACGTCATGATGTAAGCAGTGGGTAAATAGCTACGCATAATAATAATAATAATATACAGCGAAATACGTGATTTGCAAACATTTGAAGAGTCAGACAAACATTGTTTATTCAAGCTGTTTGGTAAGGATCCACCTATGACAGATTCTTTCTACGCGTGACTTCACATCCATTTAATAGCTAACCACAACAATAAAACAGCATGCGTTATCTGGTCGTAGGGTCGTCTGAACCACGTTGGAAAATCAAGCCACGTCCTGAGGTGTCAACTAAAGATTCTCTCCAGGCCCTCCACTGTTGTGCTGGGTGCCTCGTAAAGCATCAACGGCAAGATTAGTCTTGGGAGCAGTTGCGCTGGTAAAGCCACGCGTTAAACTTGCCGGGTAGTCCGCAGAGGTCTATCTTCTTGAGACCCTACTCTACATGTTGCTCTAACTTCTTGACATTGTCACGATCTTGAAAGCTTGCATCAAACCACTTGCCCAGACGTGTCATTGGACTCGTTACTATGGAAGGAATCTCTTCGTTCTGTGGGTAGAATGTGAACCTCTCTGTTGTTTCTCCTTTCTTTATAACGAGATATCTGGATTCTGTTGCTTTGAACTTCATTCTTCTTCATGAAGCGATATCCGTCAGGGCTGTCAACATCCATCTAGCTTGGACGTGTGTCGTTGGCGTCAATGTGAGGTCATCCATGAAGCCTCTGCTAGATGGGATATAGATCGCTGACCTTGTCTTTGGTCCACGTGTCTCTCGTTGGGCAGCTCTCATTAACAGGTTAATCCCCATGATGCCGAGCACCACAGAAAATGTGCAGCCGGTAACGCTTCTTTTCTCCAACCTCTGCCATCTGGTAAGCTGGTCACCAACAGTAAACCGGAGCCTGATTCCATCCAGGTAACTAATGAGGATTTTCTGTATGTGGCCGACCACATGGTAGTGTCGGAGGGCTGTATGAGGATGAGCTGGTGTGGGATGGACCCGTGTGCGTTGGCCAAGTCAAGCCAAACTACAGTGAGATCCTTTCTCCCTTTCTTCGCCTCACTTATTAGTTGTGTGATAGCACTGGTGTGCTCTATGCAGCCGGAGAAACCCGGAACTCCGCCCTTCTGGACCGAAGTGTTGATGTATGCGTTGTCTGACAGGAAAATGTAAGTCTTCTTGCAAGGATGGCGAAGAATATATTCTCCTCGACGTTGAACAACGAGGTTGTTCGTAACTGGTTGACCATCTTGGAAGAATAGAATATCTTTGAAATACTTTCTAACAGTGGTTTGTATCATATGTGTATACATGTAACTTCTCAAGGCATTATAAAAAACATTACCGCTTTCAAATTGCTTTCTTAGTATGGCATCGATTTGTATAGTTAAATGTACGATGAATATTTGCGAATATATATATTTTATTAATGTGTCATTTATATCAGAAAACATAAGAGGCTTATTACACAAAAGATAATCCGATAGATTTCTAGACACAAGGCCTCAGGTATTAGGTTGCACGAAACTATCCCAGTGTAGATGCGTGATTATATGATGTTTGTGTCTCTATGAACTCCGTATTGTTGGATTCAGCAAATTGTTCATTTCACAAAATATTGGCATTGTCGTAACTCGCCTTGTGAACTCATACGTAAGCACAAGTGTCTACCTCCAAATGAAAACACAAAACCTTAGTGTGCTAAGTGCAGCTATTAATATTGAGTCAGTCGCTATGTTCATGACGTTTTCATTACTGTTCACGCTTTTAAATATCTTCGAGCTGATTTCACGCAATAATATGTATACTCAAGATTATTAGTTGTAAATCGCCGCTACTTAAAATGAGCCAATTCTTAGCAAGCAATCAACAGAACATTTTAAATGAAGCTTCACACTATCTTGCTTAATGCAATTTGAGTGCCAATAAACTAATTAAGTTAATATAAAACGCCCGTACATCTTTTGAAAGAGAAAGCCATCCAAGTCGATAACTCAGCGGATTTTTACAATTATCAGATTTTACCGAAAATATGTAGGCTATTCGTCTCGAAAAAAAGACGCCTTATAGCTGATCAATCTTTAACAAAATGAATCAAGACAGTGTGATGTTATTTCAAGATGTTCTTTCTTCCGACAGTACAATACTACAATCCATGATATCTCGATCGGAAGGTATAATGAAGCAACACAAAGGACTAAAGGTCAATCTCAAGTGCATAATGGAGTGTTTCATGATGCTAATGGACATTATAAAGTGTTATATCTGGTGGTTTGTTTTCAAATTGTTGGGCGTATAGGAATAAACAGACACTCACAACGTTTATTAGGGTAAAACAAAAGCATTAGCGTATGTAATGTATGTATGTAATTTTCATTCAACAACGATTATGAGCAACACACAAATTTGCTTTGCGATATGAAATAGTTATACTTTCAAGACTTCTGATTTTTACTATTTGGGTTTACATATCATTGAAACCATTTATTTTATTTCATGGTCTGCAAACCGTTCGTCAATATCCAACTAGCTGTTAGATATATGCCGTTTTGTTAACACACTTATATTTGTCTTCAACATTTATTTTCGGTGTACAAAGGTATTCATCGCCAGATAATGTAGACCATGCTATATCTACATTTGACAAATTGCACTTGAATAACGTACATTAATCATAACACATTATAAAACAGTTGCAAATTCTCATATAAGTGCACTCTAAAATCCTAAGTGTATTTTGTGTTGGTATTTGAAAAAGTCTAATGTATTAAATACATTAGTCAACCACTAAAACCTTTCATATTAACTATCTGATGTAATTAGCTGTTTCAAAATACATATCTTGTATTCGATATTTCTAAATAGTTGTTTTCGACTTTTTATACTTACAATTAATGCGTATTGTGTATCAGTGTTACCTTGTATCTATCTAGCCGAGACTAATAGACTATATAGACTAATATTTGTATATTTGGCTAAATCGACACGTGATCTGGATGCTTGTTAATAACATTATTTTGGTATATGTATCGTTTACTGTAACCTCCGTCAAACAGTTATTGTCTTGGGATGGCTCGTTGTGTCTACAACTAAATTATTTTCCGAAGGTTATTCAGAGGATTCACATATTCCGGTTCAAACAGTTCCTCATTCAAAAATCTTCATATTTCATGATAAGTTTGTAAAAATGCATTTTTAAAATTATATTTATTTCAAAGTACATATTTTGATTAGAATCTTGTGGGGAAATGCATAATTATGTACAATTTTACAGGTAATACGACATCAGATGCATTGTTCAAATGATACAATGTGTTTAGTGAAATATATACTAATTAAGCATAAAGCACTTTTTTGCTTGATTATGCTTTTCCGTTACAAATGAAATATATCGCAGTTGAATCCGATCTCGTCATAATGGACCTGCAAATTTCGGATATTCGACAAGATGCATTAATGTGCAAAACTATAAACTAACAAAGAAACGGCGCAGACAAATGACGCACATTCACGTCAAAACGAGTTTTGTAATCGTTTTGAGTGCTTTGCTCTCATTCGTACAAGTAAATACACTTAACATTATCTGTTCATTGATCAAAGCACATGATCACGTTTTGAAAACAACGTACGCAATAAAATTAAAAAAAATTGCCGACTTGTTTAGATCGATGCAAAATAACAGCTCATCTAACACAAACTAGCAGGTGCAGATGTGATGAAAAACTAAATGTATTTGCTGAAAAGTGTTGGTTTTATGGTCCCAATGTACTGCTGAACTATGACAATTTAATGTTATTGATTACTTGCATAATTAAACAAGCATATTATCGCTTTATTTTTTAAAATCAAATCAAACATGTACTTCATATTTTGCTAAAATACTCGCGTGTGTGTTTTATATCTAAACAACACATTTAAGGCGTTGATCAAATGATAATCGCGAAACACATGTGATTGCTTACACATTTTTGTTATGTAAAAGCAAAGTATGCACACTGTTCACGAATTGTTTCGATGCCTGTTTATGTAAGTTGCCGTTATATAGCACCAGATGATTACTTGTTTATCGCTTTGCAGTAAGTGCTGATAGGCTTACAAGTTTACATAAATAATATGTGCAATCCTATTATTGTAACAGTTTATTAATCTCAACGACTATGTCAAACAAAAACATGTATTATGTTGTTATCATACAACCATAACTAACATGTTTATACACTTGTCTTCACAAATTTATCATCTGAGCTGCGCTTTATGAAAAGGGGCTTTAGTGCATGTGCTTAAAGTATTGTCCTAGATTAGCCTGTGCAGTCCGCAAGGCTTATCAGGAACGATTTCTCGTTAGGGTACTTTTTGTAAACATAAATTGTCTTCTCTGCAAAAATCCTATTTATGCGGAACGTGTCGTCCCTGATAAGCCTGTGCGAACAGCACAGGCTAATCTTGGACGACACTTACACAGTAAATACACGTTCTAGACTAGTGTACAATAAGGAAGAAACAATAAAGACTGGCCATACATAAATTGTAATAAGGACAAACAACCGGTCTCAACTCTTTATTTTTCAAACATGACATGAGAACAAAAACGATCCTATTAAATATTAAATGGAATCGAATGGCATGTTAATAAGTGTCGTTATAAACCTTTTGAGAACGAAAACATATTTTTCTTTGCTGGGTTGACATGTTACGTTAATTTACCAACAAAAGAAGTGAGACATTAGTATAATTACAATTAACAATATGCTTTTGAAAAAAATAGTTGACACTGAAATTAAAACAAAAGTTAAGATTATAAATCCAATAATGACTTTGGCATTCCAATCCAGTGATGTTTTGAAATTAGATTTATGTTTACAGGTACCTTACACGTGACACGATTCGCATGGTGCACATATGGCGTATGTATAATGTTGGTGTAACGTAAATCAGCACAGGTATTGGATGCGGGCGTCAACAATCGATTTACACAACATATATGCAATGACTGTATTTATACGAACTTTTCGCATCTTCTTTAATATCACTCCCGGTGCAAATTTTCTTTAAGTCAGTAATAGACAGGTAACACGAACCATTTCAATTATTCGGTGCCCGTGTATGATTTAGGTACAAAATATGGACACTACTACGGTAATATATTTTTGTTTCGTAATTTACCATGCGATACTTAGAATACAATCAACACGAGAAGAACAGTTATAAAGTGTCACAACCTCCCGGAAACACTTCCCTGTATGATTTGGTTTCACATGTTTTAATAAACCATCTGTACGCTACAATACCGCATCTTGTAACATTCATTTTAAGGAAGGGGCAATGTATCAGCGCATATTACATTTGACATGGATCCTTCGCAATAATGTTTCAAACACACAATTTTTTGTTAGATTGTATGTCTCAATTTAGTCGGAATCCAAATCAATTGTATGATATTAGTTCAATACTGAACAGTTTATAAAACGTCAATACTTTTATTAACTTAAAACACCGATACAAACGGAAATATAATTCACTTTAGGAATAGAATAATATCTCCGTCTACAGTAAATGATATGAAAGTTATATGTAAAATTGCATTAGAAGAAAAACAGTTGCTAAAGTGTGATTTTAAGATTGCACTGTGCGTTATGTCATTATATTAATATGTATTGTTATTGATATTCCAAATTTAACAGCTTAAAATTTGTTTATAAAATTCGCAAATTCACACAAGTAGCACATAAATGTGTCAATGACAAATATGTGCTGACCGAAAGTTCTTCTAAAATGTATTTCAAAGTTACCTCCTCTATTCACAGTCATCGCATGCATCGCAGCAATTAAAGTCATAATACGAATTAAATCTAAAACAGAGTACACGTTTTTGTACTTATGACTGCGTTTATCGAAGGTGACTAAAATACCTGCTTACACGCTTTGAAGGATCTACCGGTTCCAAAAAGGATTTAGTGCGATATGTTTATGACTTATTTAATAGGAATGTATTCACTCTCATGCTGAAACACCTCGATTTTATTAAAGCGTCTCCTATTTTTTCTCGCATATCAAGAGCTCTTGATTAATATACCGTGTTCGATATACTTCGAACAAAATGGGTAATTTGTCTTCGAGCCGGCTTTTCCAAAATAATGTATCTAATATAACCAATAACCATTTAATGATTGAAATAAACCCCATTTTTGTCCAATAGGCTTTTTCATTGATGAAATTTACTTTGCAACCATTCGTCTAGAGACATGCACGATAACAAAGCGGCTTTATATTATCTCTGCAATATTCCCGCTAGCAATGTATACATACCATTCTTTACAAAAATGTCGTAAGCACAAGCAACATTCGCGTGAATTATACAGTGGGACTATTGAATATAGGTTAAATTGAAATATACTATATTCGTTGAGTTATAATCGAAACGCATATAGGATGCATGCTGTTTTATTGTTAATCTCTTTTTTAATTTCTTATTTAACCGTCATGATTGTTTCCAAGCGCTCTGAGTTAACTTGTTTATGCGGCATGCCAACAATACGCATACTAACATGGGCTTGATTAAGATATGATGAGTATGCGTGCATCGTAGTATATATGGCGATTACAAGTTGAATTAAGAATTAAGATGCATATACATTCAACCAAAACGCTTCATGATTGGTTAGTTATCATATATAAAACTAGATCTAGTCCAGAACTAAGCGCAAACGAAACACATTTGTTAACAGGATGCAAATGAACAGAACAAAGCAGAACATAATTTTATTACACATACACTTTACAGTTTCTGGTGTTTAACAAATATAATAATACAAAAAACATAAATATAATGAGTGGATTTAGCAGAACTGTTATAAAATAGTAATGGGTGAACTTTACAGATAATTGAACAAAACTCGATTTAAATCGCATGTTAACAGTGTATATTGCTACATATAGAAAGTTTTTAATACATGAAAGAATGTATAATCATTTGGGTAAAACATTAATTGTACTTTAAATAAGCATAAAATAATACAAGTCGAATCCAAATCACCTATTATTAAAGTAGAAACGGTACAATAACGAATTATAGTTATACTTAGTGTAAATATATAATATATAGCAGCATATAGTCTACAATCAGTAAAATATAACAATTATAATTTCGAAATATAACACTATTAGAATTACATAAACAGGTATCGGCACAGTATGGGATTATAAATATACTTAATGTGAATAAGGTATTTACTACTATGGTTTGCAGAGTGTAGGGCCTTACATCATTGTGAGCGTTTTTGTTGCTGTAACGCCATTGTGTAATATAATCAATATAAATACACTCAGCTAGTGTAATTGAAAAATAGCACATAGATGTGTATTAACATTTACTGCATTTAAGAGGACCAAAATAAGCCATATACATTTTACGCAAGTGTTGAACATTAAGTTTGAAGTTAAAAAAAAATCAATTAATTAGTTAATTAATTAGTTAAGCATTATAACATGCAACTTCATAAAACAATTAATTACTACATTGCTATTAATGTTATAAGTGTTCAATTTGATAGTTATAGCTCAATTAAAATATGTTTACGACTAAACTGTAAATATTAACGTATATTCTAAATACTAAGAAATACTTCTAGAAAATACAAAATAGGTAACATACGCTTCTACAGGAAAAATGACTTTACTTACACCAAAAATAAATTTATATATACTGTTCTACAAACATCAAACATAGGCGCATACGTCATTAAAAAGAATACTTGAATTGATGACTACACTTGACGTTGGAATGAACACTGCTTGTGTCATAAAAAATATGGCAAAACAAATATGATTTGTAAAATATTCATATTGTTAAAATGATAATGACAGTAAAATGTATGAATGTACATTCTAATTGTGTTTAACGAAAGCAGAGCGGGCCGTTTCAACAATAACACTTAGCCAACTATGCGGACTCACAATTAACTAATGCACGTACTGTGTTTGCGCGATGAGTTCCATAGCCAATGTTTATGTATAATCAAATGATGTCTAGAATTGTATTAGTGTACGTAGCACTCATACAATACATATTTTGCGTAAATACAATAATAAAACAAATATGTTTAAATTTAATAAATAAAGCATTTGGAGTAATATTTGCTAAAAAATTATGTGAAATATTATTTGCGTTTTTGTACATTATGTCGCACAATGATAATACTTGAGTCAATTGTATTCCGATTTACAGTGCCGGATTCCTCAAACTGAGTTCATGTGTTGGAGAATATTTATTAATAAATTGAACGCAGCATCGAATCATCGATAATTGAGTTTGAATAATTTGAAGAAAAACAGTGAATCAAATATGCCTAAACGATAATAATTTTGTAGACGTCTTTATGGGAGCTTGTATTTATAAACGAATATAACGATTTGCACAAAAGCGCATAGTTATATGTATTGGTTTTAAATGTCATTAAAAGCAATAACAAGTATACATATACATTCAATATAATATGTGAACCCTCAAATACATTGTATAGCTTAACGATCGCTTACTTGGCCACTATAGATTTGCTTAAGTCTTTATAAATATCATCAGGAACATGGGATAGTCCAGACAAACCATAAGCTAAATGTGGACAAAGTAACATGTTTGCATATTTTGTTTACGTTTTTGTGGATCAGATGATCACACTGCTGATAAAACAGAACCTCTATTGACTTGCGTAACGTTATCGCATATAAAGCGGCGTTTAAGGACGTGAGGAGCATAAGATCTGTACTATTATAATAAATTAGTTGATGCACATTCGAAAGCAATGAACGTCGTTATCACAAAACCGTATCTCTCATTTGATTTGTAACGTGGTTCCCAAAAATATGTGTACGCATAATTGTGTTTTCCTCTTAACTTTACCATATACACTTTTTCTACGCATGTTCAACACAATGCCTGTCAATACAAAAATGTGCTAAACTTGAATAATGTGAATATAACAGTGTATTGTACGTACACACATGTAAGACACTATAAATATAAACGTTGGAATGTTGATAATTAGATATTTAAATGAACATACATTTAGTTAATTTCATTATTCACTAGCATATCTGTTGCATTGAATATACTACGTAATGAAACAAAATCATTTACATTTTTTTGCTTTTTTCATAAAAATACATTTATGTAAATGTATGAGAAAAAAACAACATATTTATACAATTAACTGAAATATGCATTGTAATTAAGTTGATTAAGCTATTTGAGCAACAGTGTTTAACTCTCCATCTGCTTAATTCCCGTGTTTGTATACAATTCAATTACTACAAACCCACAGATAGACATCAATAAATACATTACGACGACTTTTATTTAAAGCAAAAATGATGCCAACAAAGATTTACAAAGCAACCATGTTAAGATAAATTGTATAAAAAAATTACGCTGTCTTGACAATTCGTCGTTTTGGTTAGACATTGTCATTCATGACGTGCCTGTAATCAATAAGAACAGTATACACTAATTTAATATTCATTATTTTCTCGAGATCTCACAAAATTGTTTTAAAATGATGTGGCATTTGGACGATCATTGACAGGAATGACTGAGTGATGATTTTGAATTTGCTATTAGTCAGCGCTAATGTATTTTGGACGGGTCGACGCGTCGTATCCTCGGAGATTATGCGTCTCCACACGAGTTCCTTTTTGATTAGTGATCCTCTGAGAAAAGTGTTAGTGCATACAATTTAGTGTCAGGCTTGCTCATATCTTTACTGATTGCAACAAAAGAATAATTCAATACTAAGTTGCATGCATACAATAATACGTATTTACACATCATAGCATATAATGTTTATGATGTCATTTTGGTGTAAATACTTACAATTGCAATATGAAAAACAAAACAAACAACAAAACAACAAAATACATACATACTCGTCGATAATAAAATTAGTAAACGTTTATGTGTATAATGGGTATCATCGCCGAGCTACGAGGTGGTTTCTGTAAATTAAATGATTTCACCGTTATAGAAGAAGACGACGAATCAGTCGTCTCATATTTGAATGGAAAATATTGGTATTCCATAATATGGTGTAATATTTATGCTATTACATTTCATTTCTGTGAAATGATGACTTTATTATTATTGTGGCACACATCATGTGTGGGATTGTGGCCATGGCTCTATGAGGTCTCCAATACCATTGCATCCGATGATTTTAAAACTTGGTGTATTTCTTTAAACTGCGATTAAAATACAGAACGAAATCATGCACACCCAAAACAAACACATGTGAGATACGTGTTATGATTTACGTTATAGTATATATTAAATATATAGTGTAAACAATACTAATTATCAATGGAATCTTATTCAGTTAATGTGTCACTCTTTTGACAATAACTATGTCCATGTGTCCATAGCAACATCCAGTGTATAAGTGTCCTTTCCTCACTTCCAAAAAAATGAATCTTGATATATTTTTAACATACACTTCACAATGCCATTTCACTTGTTATGCATTTTATTAAGGAAATCTTTCAGTAAATTGTTATTCAACAACTTGTTTTAAATCTTTACAATGTATTTTACCAACACGTATTCACGCTGCCAAATATATAAGACCATAGATTTTCGACTCTATACGAAAATAATGCTAATGAACTGACAGAACATTCGATCATTATTATACTATTCTTACCTGAGATATTTAACGAAAGCAATTAATGGCTTGACATAATATTGTTTTGTTAGAGTAAAACAATACTCAAATATTTGATAAAAAGGTTGTACAATACGTACTTGCATAATTAACCAAGTAAGTACTTGCATATATGCCATTTGATAATAAATTAGAAAAAATGCAGCTTCGTGTATTTACATGGTGAATACACAATCAGTCAACGTTGCAAGTTACAGATACACTGAACTGTCAGCTGTCCCATTAGGGTAGAAACCTTTGTTTACATTGATTACCTTTGATAATCATTTGCCAATTATTGTATTATGTGTGCACCAGCGTTTAACCCTCGATATGAGTATAACAAGTATAACAAAATGTATGTATACATAATACCACAAACTTACCGATATGCATCATTAATACATTCCTAATACGATAACTTATTTTTGTGAAGTTCTCATTCATGGTTTAAAATAATACATAGAATATCACACAGCAATTGTAATAAAAAAATTGAGACATTTGGACGATCTTTGCAAGAAATGGCCATTCATCAATTTCAATTCACTATTTGAAAGCAATAATATGTATTTGGGGAAATAGCGACACGTCGTAATCTGGAATATAATGCGCTTCATCACGCTCTGCATTTTAAATGGAGCTCGAAACGAGATCCACCGTGACCAGGGCGCACGTTATCTAGCATATATGTTGTAATTATATTTTAACATTAAAAAGGCATACATATGGTCCAATGTAAAGAATCGTAATTGCATTTCCCATTCCGATTTCTCGAAGAACAAATCAGTATTACAGACGATCAGAGTGCTCCTTTGGTGGAAGTCTTGCCATTAAATCTATGACCCCGTATACAAGAATCAGAATCTTATAGGGCATGTGTGTTTTGTTCTGAATTTACTTATATTTGTATTACAGGAGGAAGTGAATTTCTCAAATTAAAGAGTATTATAAAACGTTATATTCCAGTTGCTTTATATGAATATATGCCTTTACTTTACGTGCATATTTAAAAAAATAAACGACCAGCATTTTAGCAGTATTTAATACATGCATATTAGGTTAAACATTGAAGCGGTCATACAAATATTTATTTTAAAACAACAACATGACCTAGTTAGTCTTAACACTTGATGATAACAATATATTTAGGAAACAACACACAACATGCATGGATCATCGCACTTTCTGTTCTGCTTGCATTACGAGCCCGTGACATGTATGTTTAAACAATTGCCAATAATAACAAGATAAGAATGCTAACTATATGGATGTATTATTCATTGAAATAAAAAGGTATGGGGGTTGACATGTTTATTATTAATTTGAGTAGGCATACATGTTGCACACATATATTAAAATCAAGGTATATATTCAATTTTGTTAACGATGGCAAACATTATGAACCATACATAATTTCGTTTTACGTATAATGCATAACAATAATGCATACCAATACCATAATGAACACATCATATAAATGAAGTTTTATTTTTTTTGCAAATTCAGATCTTAGGATGTATGTCAAATTTCAAATGTCCTACACTATGATACATCCCAATATAGCATGATTTCAATCAGGGAAGTTAATATGTTTAATGATATAATAGATATTCATATTTATGGGTATGCGTATAAACATTGCAATTAACTTAAAGTTGTAAGCAGAGTATAGTTGTACCCACATTTATAACCGAAAAAAAACCAATACGTTTGTATGCTTCATTGAATAGACTTATTTGTACCGTTCATATTATGTGCCACACCCAGAGTTTAATAAGTATGCCTATTTGTTGGCATAGGTATCCAAGTTTACGGTGACATAAAAGCGTGGAGTATGATATACGAATTTGTATAGTAAAATTGACGATGCTTATTGTTCACGCGCCTCATATTCCCAGCCCGTGAATACCATTTGACATCATGATTTGAACAAATGAACCAATAGATATGAACGTCGCGAATCTATTATTTTGCATTGTTAACAACATTTGTTGTAATCATTGACCGAAGTATGTCATTGACGTCTCCGCCAAATGAAAGTATATTTTGCCAGGTAGCAAAATAAGCACGTAGCTTGCTATAAAACAATTGTATTACGCGTTCTATAGATGTTTAAACCATACATCCATCCAAATTCGACAGTAAAATACCTATCAAATAGCTGTTCTAGTAGTACGAAAACAAAACGCGATAGGTAAGTAGTTTTAGTTGTTTATGTTTGTAAAGAAAAATCAGCATATATTAACAGGATAGAAGCATTTAAAATGAATTTATATATACAATCGAAGTACTCAAAAATTACATACTAATGTGTGTTGTATGACTTAAAGTGTGCGCACAGTTTTTATAACATATGTTGGAAAGAACTAACATGTGCGTATTATAAAATGACACATAAATCAAATAAGCAAGCCCAGTCCGTGTCATAGATACGTGAGCTTGAAAACTGATAGGACATACATTTTCAATTGCCAAAACTATTACAACAACTCGCATTTGATTCAGTAGATAATTCAAATTACATGTTTACAATTACTTGTAACGAATTACTTGCCGTTGCTACGTTGTCAGTGCTATCATGAATAGCAACGCATTAGGCGCGAGCATAATAATACATTTTAATTCAATGCAAACCAAATAAAGAGCTACACGTGACGTCCGTTTTGCCCTGTTGTGCATAACCAATTATTGTTATCTGACTCAAATTTAACGAGCATTATTATAATGATCCGTATCGTCTCTACTTTATTATTCATCTTTTACATTTCTCTAGACGACTAAAGAAATAATTAATATCTACTCGTATACAGATGTGAAGTATACATGCCTGATTGTTTAATTTATTGCCATAGTGTAATTTGTGTAATTTTGTAATTTTTGTTGTAGACATTAACAAAAATGTGCACTGTCTATCAATATTATTAACATATTCATCCACATGATATGCGTAAGATAATCCACTCTCGATTTGGTTTATTTTACATAAATATAAACAGCATGATAATCGATTGCCACCTGTCACAATATGTTTTAACATTGCGATTGTTTCCAACCACTGTCATGTATTATGTAATACGTTATGTACACTAATTGTTATTGTACACCCACTTTCTTTTTCACGTGACCTTTTGAAATGTATAATATAACATGGCTAAGACAGACGATGTACTATGTACAAGTTGAAATAAAGTTCTGTTCTGTTCTGTTTGTTTGTATCTGATGCGATATAATGTATAAGTAATATAGCTGTCCTAATGTGAATTTCATAAGATGAAGCCACCAAGGAATTCAGTTCAAATGTATTTGACAATTGCAATAATGTTTACGAATCACAATTGACAGAAGGCTTATTTATTATGTATATGTTTTGTTCAGATGCAGATCTAACAATCAAACATGACACACATTACTTAATATCAGACCGAATATGTGTTATAGGACACCAATACTGAAAAAGGATACTATTTACGCTTCATTCATGACAGCGCTATTTGATTGTGTTGTATTTGATATAGTCAAGAGATTACACACGGACATATAGGGGCGAATAATTGAAATAATGTAGAAGATAAGCAACAGAAAGTGCGTTATGATAAGCTGTCTGAACTCACCAGACATATTATTTGGTCATATAGATTAGATCTTGTGATGGTCTAGAAATTGTATCATTGCAGTTCACAAACGGCACTTTGTTAAATGTACATGCATCGGGTTGTTTTCAATGTGACAGTTTTACGCAAAGTGCAATGTGGACGCATGGATTTCAATTAAATGCAAAGGTTTAATTAAGTACGCGTTCAAATTTGTGAAGCAGTGATGTATGATTTTCCGTTTAAATATTGAGAGGGACGGATTCAGTGTGATGCATTACCTTGACTAAAAACACATCTTTACAAGTCTTATAAATTTGAGTTGATCGTAGGATACAAATTCTTCTAAATTTTGCAATATGTTTTCTCTCTATTGCATAGGGATATCTCAATGTATGTTTTCTACTGTTTCTAAAGATAGGTTGTCTTTGATATACTCTTTGAGCATTATTATTATAATTTCTATACAATCCTTCTGTATGCATATTTTACGAAAATAATAAACATTTATCCACGCCAGCAACCCACATTTAAAAACACGCAATTCTATATTTGTTGTCCTTGCGTCGCTTCTCCGTTTCGTACTGTTTTAGAAGAAGAAATATACAAGGTAAGCAATGTAATATAATTTTGACCATTATGTGCAGTCCACAATTTCAATTATACTCTCATTAAACAAAAAAAATCGCAATTCATTTCAAACTTATGTTTTAAGCACATAGAGTAAGTTTGTGCAAAGTTGCTGTTGACAGCTCTTAAACAATTACGCGCATTGAACAAGAAAGGCACATATACTGCGGCGGAAGTCACAAACTTAAGTGTGATCCTGTTCGAACTATGTTGCGGATGTTACACCCATGAGCTACAATTTACACACAATACAGGCAAGCTGTGAATTGTCAATGAAATTGCATGGAAAGGGATACGATACTATATTTGCATCAGTATACAACATATAACATGTATACACCTAATTTGTGATTTTATATTGAACAGTTATGCGCTAAATATATGTATAGTTCACAAACTCTATAGCAAACATATTCATTTTACTGTGGAATGCGCACTATGTTCTTTCAGTTTTGTAAACTTTAGATTGTTAATGCATAACTCGAGACCTTGTGCGATAGACCTTCAACATACTTTGGTGAAAATACCACGAGTGCACTAACGCTTTAAACTATAATTGATTGCACGTGGCAAAATCGTTGATTTTGAATAAAACCATCCACTGACTCGAATATATTTGAATTTTAGGGATGATCGGCATGGACATAGGACCGTTATGCAAGGAGGTAACTATAGTTGCACAATTTCAATATGTTTTCTTTCAAAACAGGAATACCTATTTTGGAAATATATTTGCTTTTTAATTACTTTGTGGTACTAAAAATAAAATTGTGCATGAAGTATTGTGAACGAATAATGCTAACAAATAAGAATGTTCATACAACATCGATCATTCTATGTTAAGCACGATTGTAATTATACAAAATCCAACACGAATGACCTAATATACACCAAACTAACGTTCCAAACATAATGGATGGTTTGTGGTAAATTTGTTATGAATGGAGGCATTCATTTGTGCTATCTGCTTGAATATATAACTACTTCATATTCATACCAATACATGCATTGTGTATTTAAGTATACATGTGTACAATCTAACATTTATCCTTTTAGTATACATGAATGACTTTTTTAGTATTGTTGCTCATATTATTTCAGTAAGTTGAAGTAATTGCTCGCATCGGCTTATATTACTAGACTTCCCGAAGCTCAACAGCCTTTTACATTTTCTGTCAGACCTTAGGTTATTATGTCAGACCAAAAAAGGCGTGAAAATCATATTGATAAAAAACAAGAAAAAAGTTTAACAGCAAGAATAAATGAATAATAAAATATTGCTGTTTCTTTTAATTTTTTATCAGATAGTTTTGAGAAACAAAGTAAAGTAAACAAAGTTTGTTAACGTGCAGTTCAACAGTATAAAGTCAATACAAACATCAATATATGTATGGTATTTATTTAAACGATTCATGTCATCTTCGCTGTCGTCGTGTTTCTTGTCTTCTTCATCGTTCTGTGAGTATCCAGGCTCGGGCACATTGGGGGCTTTGCTATGAAAACAGAAAATAACATTATTTTATTCATAATCATATTGTTATGAATAACACATAAATATGTGAACATTAACTTCCTCATTTTTAAAGTCACTACAGCCATCGATATCAGTATCGTATATATTCAAACGCGTAATGTCATACCCGCTGTCCTCTCCCCTCTGCTATCTTGATCAACACAAAATATAGGACAGGAACAATGCAAATATATAAATAAAATGTAATGAAAAATGGCGGAATATTTACAACAGAGTATTACATGAGTGTAATAACAATTCAGCTATAGACATGCACTACAATTGAGGCATATCGCGGAGGAGAACGGAAAACTGCACTAAAGATAGCCCAAACCCAGCCGCACTTGTTATTTAATTTCTCGTTAATTCAAGCTTCGCAACCAGACACCGCATACTATTGCCAAAGAGCTTCGCCACGTGCCAACAATTATTTATGCAATTTCTATCATATCAATATAAACGCCATATCGCAAAGGCCACCGTACCGTACCAATATATTATCAAAGGCGTACCGTTGATTGTCCAGTGCAACCTATTATTAAATATTCGCAATGCCCACAATATTTTCCAAAGCCAAAACATATATAACAGTTACGGAGAAGCACTCTAACGAGTGCTTGAACACCTATCCTACATCGACACTAATTGTTAAAGCATTACTGTCACCTTTATAGTAGCACTATGTGCTTATGACATATTTTAAGTTGACTTCGCGCGGACGTATATATATATATATATATATATATATATATATATATATATATATATATATATATATATATGGTAAAATCCACACCCGAATAGTTGGGTCTATAATCTATTTATTGGCACGTACCTAAATATTCGGACAAGACTCATCACTAATAGGACCCAGTGAAATTGTTTGTTTTAAATAAATCTGCAGGTTTCAATTTATGTACTGAGCGTACATTTGTAAACATAATTATTGGGTCGCAGTTTCGCCTTTGGAAAGCGATACCGTGTTTTTTGTATATTTGTATATACCCAATACGCTTGGCGCATGCTCAATGGCGCAGGTGCTGACTCACAATCGGGAACCCTCGGACAATTCCGCCATAACGGCGACCGAGTGTAGCTCAGTGAGTTGGTCAATCGAAACACTGCGTCCATCTCCGGAGTCTCCGTAATGCACACACAATGGCTGACGAAATGGATTCTTAGAATAAAGTGTTTTTCATCGGATTAAAACTCCTTAACATACGTTCATGTGAAGTAATTGAGTGGATTATTGTGTTCTGGACAAGGTACGTACTAGTTTGTACAAGTTTGAGCCTCTTTTCTGAAGTAAATACGTGATGAACTTGTCTGAACCCTGGTCCATATGTCTTGATGAATTTCGATTTTGCGGCCGAAAAACTAAGTCTTAGAATCAGCACGCGCAAAACCCGTTCAAATTGTTGATATATGGTCCAAAATAGCCACTGAATGCCTCTTATTGTTTGGTCTCTTAAATGGTAGTATTCTCCGTATAGGTATAAAATGTTCGGTTTCCAGTCTTTTCTCCCCCTGTACGTTTCTCGCCTGGTCTTTTCTCCCCCCAAACCCTAGACTTTTCTCCTCCCAACATTTTTTATTATATTCTGTATATTTAGGTAGGAGAAAATGAAGTATGTGATTGAAAAATGGTTAATGAAGGAGCAATTTAGTTATACCAATACATGTTGGTGTTGTTATTGCATAATCAGTGAGAAGTGTTATTTTTAATTTTTTTTTTTTTTAAGTCTATAAGATTATGAAAGAAATAGTAATATAGCGACATAATATTTTAAGTTCTGTTTTAGTTTATAAGTTGATCTAATTAAATACAAACTGATTGTTAATCATTCTTGAATATTTATGAAATTATCAAAAGATGTTGTTTTTCACACTTCCTTAATCTGTTTATAAGTACTTCAGAGTGATTGAAATAGTTGATGTCCAGTGATTGAAGGGGCCTTTTCACAGATTTTGGCATATTTTGAAGTTGGTCATTAAATGCTTTATATTGATAAATGTAAACATTGGATCTTAAAAGCTCCAGTAAAAAATCAAGAATAAAATTAAAAAAAGGAAAACAAAGTAGCCGGTACCAGGGCTCGAACCAGTGACAGTGAGTCCTGGAGAAAGTCTGAAGTAAAAACGCATTTGCCCTCTCGGCTATTCCGCCGGGTATACACAGTTTAAGTATTTTATACCTTATATAAGCAATCTTCGTTGTTTCGTTAATTTAAACGACAACAACAGAACTCTCCAAATTATTCAATCGTTTCGCGTTGTAACGCTTTATAATTTTTAGGTTTTCATATCGTCAAAAGATACATATAATGGCAATATTGGACTATGGTAAATGTGCAGTAATACTGTTTCCTCATAAATATCATAACTAAAACGAACATTTGCGAATCTGAAACAACTTTTTTCAATTTTGTCAATTTACCAAACCGTGAAAAGATCCCTTTAAAGACACAATTTAATTAAATTATCACATTTATGATTGATCTGGAACATTGTTGGCTGATTTATTCTTCATTTAAATTATGATTTCATACAAAAAATATTATTTACTACAAGCAAATGTCTTGGCACAGATATAACTTCTGAAATGATATTATTGTAACAATTTTAACACATCCATAGTTTTTTTATATTAATTTTAAACATATTTAATAAAAAAAATATATTTAAACTTTCATTAAATGTTTTACAAAACTAAAAATTGTGTTTGATGTATACCATAATATTATGGGTAAAAATTGATGATTTGAAATAAAATAAATTAATTAGTAATTGTGTTGTGTTTCTGTTAAAAATATATTTAAACTTTCATTAAATATTTTACAAAACTAGACATTGTTTTTGATGTATACCATGATAATTTATTGTAAAAAAAAAAGAAATTTGAAATAAAGTAAAATAAATTAATTAGTAATTGTGTTGTGTTTCTGCTTCTGTTCAATGATCAGTTAAAAATGAGCTAAGATGTTGATTGGCACATTCTTTTAAATAAAGAAGGATGACACATTCCAAAGGATGACACATTCCACCCATGTAATTAAGCAAGACTTGATCACCAGCACCCGATTGTATAAACGCTGGTTAAAGTTACCGCTCGGTAACATTCAAACCTTGGTAAGTTTGCGGTTATTCGGGTATAGTAACCTTCAAGGTAACTCAATTATATAAAACGATATACCGCACAGTAACTTAACCGCGCATAGTGGAATTTAACCACCGGTAACTTCAACCAAAACATTCCCACAATGCATTTTCTAATGACGTAATTTTCGCGCGAAGTGTCACGCTTATCAACAGCGACATGTATTTTTTTTTCAAATTCATTTACAAATTAATTCACAATAAAAAAGAGTGTAAATTTTAACTTTGAGTTCATCAAAAGGACCAGGGACAATTTGATAATGATGTCGGGATTTGCATCATTTAGCGGAATCCCTGGTGCTTCCAAACTGCAAGATAGTGCTTACAAAGACGTCTATTCTTCTAGTTGTTCTAGATGTAACATAAAAATTATACATGGTCGTCGTAACATGCTAGACTATTCTTCTAATTTGGCTTATGTTTTCAATAAACTTACTTACTTTCTTGTACAATAAGGGAATTTACCATAGACAAATAAAACATTGTTCAAGTTTAAATATATCTTTGTATGCAGAAATCTGCAAATGCAACCGAGTTCACCAACGGCTATTATTTGTGTCGTGTTCTGAGAAAACTGGGCATAATGCATGTGCGTAAAGTGTCGTCCCAGATTAGCTTGTTAAGTTCGCACAGGCTAATCAGGGACGACACTTTCCGCCAAAAATTGATTTTTGCTAAGAAGGAACTTCATTTTAACAAAAAATATCATACAAGCGGAATGTGTCGTCCCTGATTAGCCTGTGCGAACTGCACAGGCCTATATGGGACGACACTTTAAGCACATGCATTATGCCCATTTTTCTCAGAACACGACACATTTGATAAACTGCTCCGGTTTATTTTAACAGCTGTAATGTACATAGAGTACATGACGTAGCGTGTGACGAAGAAGAAAGTTTTTTTGAGTTCTCATTTGAATATAATGATATGATGGCATAAGGGTCTTTATTTAACTATGCTAAAATAATTATCAAAGACCCTAGATGCAAACTCGTCAATTATTGAATTAAATGGATTATTTATTGATTTTAAAGGATTATTAAAGGTAAGATACTTGTTCGAACGTGTTTTGTTTTTTGTTTGTACTTGTGTTGTTCCCTGTTCTCGGAGAAATGATTTTAACATGGGCGCCATTGATGCATCGGATCACACACGGCATACCCATAACAGAATATAAAAAACACGTTTTGTGCGTCCTTAAATTCGTCGTCCGAAGTCGGAAATCGTATTGCCCTGTACATTAAGTCAAATAAAATGTCAGTCGCTGCAATTGTCTGTTTACTTGTCGAAATTGTGAAGGTCGTCGATGGTTAGCTTTTATAATGTCGCGCGCCGCGGTCATTTTGTGTAAGTAACCTCTCGGTTACATGTACTCACCCACCTAGGGAAGCAGGGTATGTTTTAACTGGGTTTTTACCGATCGGTATAACTAACCAAATTTTATACAAACGCTTACCAACCAGTAACCAACATGTTTCCGACTTTTAACTGCCGGTATGTGGTTAACCGCCTGTTTAACTGTTTATACAATCGGGTGCAGAATGTCTCAGGGAATCACTGCTGACTATATCCACATCCTGTCCATATCCTGCCCAGTCCCAGTCATTATATATTAGTTTTGATTTGACTTTCATTTTTACATGATCATTTTGAAATTTATATTTTACAATTTGAATTTTTTAATTTTAAATTCAAAATTAAAAACCACTATTCAAAATTTGGGTTGATACACCTTTAAATCACACACTCATTGTAGCAATTTATTTTAATTTGCTATCATTTATTGTGTGATCTAAATCTTAAGCAGTTAAAATTGAATAATTTAGTAACTTTTTTAATTTTGTACAATAATACTTTGGCATTAGTAAATAAAAAAGTAGCTTAGAATATATTGAAAACAAATGTACATACTTAATTAAAATTAATAAATTGATAAATTTTGAAATATATTTTTTTGTTACTTTATTGTTAATAATTTTTAAGTATTGGCTGACAAGTCTAACTGTTCAAAAATAAAAATTTACTTAAGTCCTCAAGTCGATTTTTTTCAGAAATGCAAAAATAAGACTGAGTTTTTTTACATTTGTGTCTGGTTATGTAGTATCTATTTTATCTAAATATTATAAAAAGATAAACAACATAAAAATACTTAATGTTAAACTAAAGCAAAGACTGTTTAAATACATTTAATATTCTTATTTTTGAATGACATAAACACACTCAATCTATTTCATTGACAAATAATGAAAATGAAGCAATGATAAACTTCCTTTCTCTATTGATGAGCTTGATTGAACACTGATTGAATTCATTCAATCAGTGACTAATCAAGTATATCAATAGAGGTGTTAAAAGTAGCAGATTAATCCTCACAGTATGAAAAATATTGGGAGGAGAACATACTAGGATATTAGGGGGAGAAAATACTAGGGGGAGAAATGTCCAAGGGGAGAAAAGACCAGGGTGAGAAAAGACCGTACACCCAATGTTTTTTCTAAAAAGTTGTCACAACGTCTCCTAAATGGGTGACTGCCCCCCTATTGGTGCCAGTTGTCTTCCAAATTACCAATCAAGAGACAGTCTCTCATTTAGGTGAATGTCGCACCACTGTTTATTTGTTGCTTTTAGTTTTTAAATTTAATTAAATATTTCGTTCGGCCACCATTATTTTTTGCAGCTCCCCAAACCAAATGTTAAGTTTCTTGCACACCTTATTGCATATTTTAAACACAAGTTTTCAATTGTCCCTTTTTTGCTAGGGTTGTCTTTAAGGTCATTGCAAGTTGTTGCGCTCATTTTCAAAAAAATGTGTTTATGGTAGGTTCTTGTTGAGTCGTGGGTAAAGAGATCGCATATCCCTTGATAGAAAGTTTGCATATGATACAGTGCGTTACGGAAAATGTTTTGACACGGTCACTATCGTTTTGCTGATAAAAAATGCGACAAAACAGGTCAATAGATTGTATTAAAATTCATCAAATATATCCTCTTTTATGTCTTGCTAATATAGTGTTCCTAAGTAACAAAAAATCGTTTATTTACTAGTATTGTTCATACTAGTTCTACATATTACATCTGTTGACATTTTTCCAAAATAAATTAACCTTCCCTGCAATGTTAGTTTTAAGTCTATAGTATGCAAATCTTGAAATTGGCATAGTAGGATTCCCTCTGGGCAACAAACAGTTGTCGCCAGTCACTTTCGCAAAATTAAAACAGTTGTTGCCACACTGGGGCTTCAATGGGGCAATGAAGATCATGTTATTATAATACAAACACACACTGAGCATTTTACAGTATGATTAATACATTGATTTACTTACGGTATTATTTAATAACAGCACGTTTAACAAGTTCATTCAATAAAGGCACATTCAATAAGTTGTAAGTATTGTTGATTGACACCTTAGCAGCCTGCATATGTGTCCACATTTTGGGTGCTTCATCAGCCTTCTGGCAATCTGAAAATACAAAAATGGAAATATAATTTTAACACAATACTAATAGTTATCAATAAATGAATTACTTTAATGCATATAAATAATATAAATGTTTTCTAGCATATGACCTTCTACATTGAGCCCATAACACAACCCAGTCAAATAAAATAAAAGTTTGTGTACATCAAATGTCAAATTGATTTGCATGTGCTTAACTATGTTCTCCTTTTTAAGACAGTACATCCTGTAGTGAATGAATTGATTAGTTTTAAGGATATACAGAGTTCACACAGCATAGATTATGTGTTGGAAATCATATTGAAGGATAACAATTCTGACTAACAACTGTCTTCTTTTTATTGTTAGCTGGTGAATGTATAGTGGTTTGCATTGTTGAAGGAGTCTCAGCATTATCTGAATCTAACGTTCACTTTCTCTGAACTTGCCATTTTGGCTTTTAAAACAGAGATATCATGTCACATTTATAAAGAACCAATACATGTAAAATTATTTCCTATAAGTACACTAAATTTGCTAAAAACAAACCATACGAACCTTTTTGATTGTTTATGGTGGTCAAAGTAGCAGTCTTGCATCAGCTTCGTACACTGTGGCAAACACTTTACAATTAAGTCGGTATATTTCAATGTTGCCTTATCTCTGAAGCAATAAAACTTACGACCAATTAAGATAACTTACAACACCCCAAATCATGGCAATTATCACCATTACATGCCACTTTGCGGCAGTCAGTGTCACTCAGCATGAATCATTGATTTAAACAGTATCACTTACGTCACAGACATCGATTGTATAACGACTGCAGTAATGTGGCTGGCTAGTCTTATGTCTTTTAAAGGACTAATTAAGCCGCAAAAATGTTTGGTTTTTGTTTCAAAAAATCGCCATTTGCGAAAATTTGATGCCATAATTTTTATTTTGTCGCCGTTGGCGCCAATGGCGATTGACAGTGGGAACCCTGGAATAGCCAATCAGAATGCACGGCTCTGCAAGAATCGTTTTTCAAGATTGCAGTTTGATATCATCAACACAATCGATTATTTAATATTATTACAGAATATTAACATTTGAAAAGTAGTAAAAATTATTAAGACTAAATGTTAATAATTATGTTTATAATGATTCATAGTCATATATTTATAAAATATGTCATGTTGTGATGTGCAAACTAAATGAAAATAACCCACGACTCAACAAGCATATACAGGAGCATACTTAGTTGGCAACATATATTTTCCAGCAGCCAATTGTATAAATATGGATAACTTTAGGCAATCCAAAAGATAACCTTTGGTTAAATTTATCCGTGTTTGGATATGTTATCCAATGTGGTTATCCTATTGTATAAAAGTGCAAGTCGCATTGGATATCTTTATCCGAATTGGTTAAAGTTAGCCAAACAAAAATAACCCACAATGCACATTTTATCTGGTTCCGGTAAAGACGGTTTCGCGGAAAGTGTCATTTCAGACGACAACAGTTTTACAATGGCCGAAACGATACGAAATAAAAGATCGGTCAATTTTTCGTACGAGGAAATGGCAATCATCCATGAAGGGGTTTTGAAATTCGATAACGTTCTATCGAAAAAGTTTTCAAGTGGCTGTCACAAAACCCCTGTCACAAAAAAATGCAGGACGATGCGTGGGGAGATATCACGCAAAAATTAAATGTCTGTGGCTGTGGTCGTGCATGTCGGACGATTGATGAAGTGAAAGGTATGCGAATGCCAATATAAATATTATCGGTCATTCGTTTATGTGTGATACTTATATATATTTATCTATGTATACTTAACTGATACATTAGATATTTGGTTGCTAGTATTCCATACGCAAAAGTCCATGCGCATACAATCATAGCGCCGTATGAGACAAAAATGCGTATACTATTTATAGATACTATTATATAGAGAGTATGTATATTTAAAAAAATGCTTTTATGTTATTCGATCAGTTTCAGAATTTGCCTTTTTCGTAAATAGCTGACAATTTTCCCTTGCGCATGTGACTAACTGTATTGTGTTGCATTGATAAATAAGAAAGTAAGTTCCAAAAATAAAATTGAAAAGAATAGCATTAAATTAACAATAATCTTATTTCGCGTTATTTATTTAGAAAAATACCGGAAAATGGTGGGCAAGGCGAGAGAGAGTGTTTCTCTGGAGAGAAAAAACGCCCGGAAGACGGGGGGTGGACAACTATGAAGGTCCTCGACACTGTAACAATGTCCATCATAGATACTATGAAGGACACGCCATCGTTCAGTTGCATTCCGGGAGCCTCCATCGGTATGTCAAAACCAGTGTTCTAAATTATTTTAAAAACATATTGATTATGAAAACTCCACTGCAGTTGTTACTTATTTATTAATATAACACAAAATATTGAACACCTTAAATCATAAACTACTGAAAGAACTTACACTGTCCAGTGCGTACTTTTTCTATGCCAGCCAATGATATACATGTGTCAAACTATTCTTACCTTTAATTCAATATATTCACATAAATCCATTTTTATCCAGACTTTACATTTTTTATTCTCTATAGGTGCTGATCGCAGCGCAACAACAGGATTTGTTGACCTGCTTGAATTTGATGGTACATGTAATTAACTCCATTTATATAAATTTCCTTGTCAAGAAACAAAACTCATTCCGTGCCACATTGTCGCTGTCATTGATAAAAGTATTTCACGCTTCTATGCATAGTATGTTTCGATTGTGTAGTTTTTGGAACAGTTCATGTTTTTGTAGGTCAAATGGCACTTTAGAAATAATACCATGTACGCAAATGCCTTGAATGATAAGCGATAAATGAGGAATTGACAAAATAATCGTATTGTTACCATATTTTCTTGCAACTTAACTTATATTCAGAGAAACTATGCGTTTGTTAATAAATTGTTACATGCTCATGTGTATGACATCACCACGACTCCGACATAAGTTTGCCTATGCACGTGAGGCTCCATTAGGGGTATTACTTTTATGAATATATAAATTTTTAATATAACAATACAGCTACTTTTTATATATCTTAATGATATTCATGTATTTACAAATTAGGCTTATTCGACTTTGGTGAAGAGAGTACCGGATTTGGCTAAAATGAAACCTTTTATGGCAAGTTATATTTTTATTTTTACTTTTAATGCAAATGTAATAATATTGTATCAAAGAAGGGAAGACATCCTATCATTTTAATTCCCTGCATTGATAAACAATTACTATGGAACAGTAAGAAGAACACACTAATGACATTACATAACAATTTATCACTCAATTAATCAATTATTGTTTATTTATTGGTGTACATGCATACGAAACATGGCGTAAACAATAGTAATACTGTACTTATAAATGATTTTTTTTCAGAAACATCAAGAGAAAACAGTTCTGACAAAGGTAAATATTATAATACACTATTAAACTCAATACATGTATTGACGACACTTGTAAAGTTAAAATGATAAGTTAGTTTGAACCTATTTATTTTAGCTTGATTGCATCGAAAGCCTAAGGCTTATATAAACGCTCTTGAGTCCGTTTCCTGGGACTAGATCCAGTACTTGGTGTCTTTGAGGGAGATCTAAAGAACGCTCCCACGGTGGGGATCGAGCCCGTGACCTCCCGGTCGCTAGGCGGACACCATATCCATTACTTCCTTTGCGACCTTAGTGATAAGTTTAATAAATTTACTTGAAGTGTTTTATTCGATAAAACACTATTGAAACTTTATATTATAAATAAGTGCATGATTCAGTTAAATTTGCATAATTGAGTGCAGTAAGGATCATTATTTTCAATTAAGATAGACATAAATGCATCACAATATTTTTAATAATTATTTGCATTTCAGTCCTATGTGTGCCTTTTCCTATAAAGGACAGCGCAGATGGCGGCATGACGAAACCAAGCAATAATCCAGGCAGTGGTAAAAGGTACTGAGACTATCAACTTTGAAGACGTAATGTCTACATTTATTAATATAAAGCATTATTTTCATGACAAACTTCAATACATGACAAAATCTGTGAAAAGGCCCCTTTAAATCAAATTTAAATTGTTAAAAAATTTTAACCTTAATTTGATTTAAAAAAAACACACATGAACACTGCAGATGTATGTCACAATTAAGTTCTATTTAAAAAAAAAAAATGAACAATGACAAGAAATAAGATTTTGAAATAATAAGGTTATTTTTTATAAATGTTTATTTAAAAAAAATATAATGTTCTTTCCAATCAATCAGAAAAGAGCAGACTCTGAAGGAGCTTCAAATGTCATATTATGCTGGTGCCATTGAAGTCCAGAAGGCGCAACAAGTATTTTTTGAGAAAGCAACACACCTGATGGGGCTTGCAAAAAACAAACTGTGAAGAACTTTTATATCCAGCGATCTTCATTTTTTCATCTGCAAAATTAATAGTGTTATGTATTGTTGATTTTTATTGTAATTCATTATTGTAATTAATATTATTTATTAGTTTTGTTATAAATTTCATTCAATATGCAATAGTAGTATCATAATTATTGTTCATTGCTAATTAGTTCAATGTTATTTTTTATTGTTATTAAAGCAAGAGATAAAACAGCCTTTTAGTTTATCATATATATTTCATGATAAACATAAATAATATGGTGCTTATTGACACATTACTACTTAATGAATACCTCTACATGAAGAACATGAAACCTCCGCTTCAGTACACCGACTCTCTTTCAATCACATTTCTCGTCTTTGCATAAGCGTCGTTGTACATCTGTTGTTGTGGGGATCCTGGTGTAAATATTCAATAGTTACAATATTTATTTCAAACATTAACATCAAAATGAACTAAGACATGTTTTATAAGAAAAGATTCATTACTATGTAAAGACCAGAAAATAGATAAGGTGTTAAACAGAGTTGCACTCACCAGGATGCAGGTAAGGCGTCATGAGAAACTTCCTGCATTGGTAGGCACTGTCCCCCAACACAATTCGATCGTCCAAACCTTAGAGCACAACAATTTAACAACAATTACAGAATGATCCACTTCATAATATATATAACTAATTTATTTTCACATCCATTTTGTTACAATAACCTTTTATAATTATAAATTTATAAATAGAAAACAGGAACATGAAAATCACAAAATCAAATAAATGAAATCACAGTAAAAACTAATCAATCCATTTTTTAAATATGCACTTACCATGATGATGGGCCTCCAAATAATCAGAGAGTGCCGAGGTTCTCAATACATGCACATTATGGGTACTTCCAGACCATGTGGCATTTATGCTGGTGAATACACCTGAAATATGATTAAATAGAATAATCAAAGTACTGGCAGTACTGGTGTGACGATGCTTTTGAAGAGGATGGATATAAAACATCAAATTAAGTTTATCTATGTCACCACAATTGTGTATGTTGATACGAACATTTGGGTACGATAACAAATTTGGGTACGAAAATTTTGAGTACGAAAAAAAAATTTGGTACGAAAAAAAATTGCGTACGAAACATTTTTGGTACGAAAAAAAGTTTAGGGGTACGGGGAAGTAGTACCCGTGGGTAACTTGACCCATTGAGCGAAACTGGGAGGCGGGTCACATTCTTGTTCATTAAGTATGGCAATACATTCATGATGATTATCGAAAGTAGGTATGAGCACATAGCCGAACCATGTGAGCTCAATCGTATGAGCACTTGACTATCCGAGTTCGCCCACGAACATATGGATAAGTTAACTAATAGCGAAATGACCTTATACATGTATATGCTAAAATCTAACAATCGAACGAAATATCAAACATGGTATGTACACTTAGGTGGTTGTGTAATTTCTGTTAGAATATCGTATTCAATATGTAAATTATAAATGATTGTGCCCGCACTTGAGTTTGTTGCCTTGTTTGAGTCTATACGCGCCGATGCTGCACCCAGTGTGTGTATTTGTGTTTTTCCAAGGTAATGAGTTAACTCCGCGCTGAGGCTGCATAATGTTGGGACCCGGAGTGTGTCCAGCACTCCTACCTAATAAGATTATATTGACGACAGTTGGGACGAATTTTGAATGATAGCTGCAATTTCCAGCTATTTGATTTGTACTGAAATACTTTTTAATTTTTTATATGGTCAAATGCTGCGGGGGGGGGATGAGATTTTCCGGAAAAAAAACAACTGTCAGGAATGGTGACCACAAAACATACAAAATATATATCATAGCAGTGCAGCGTTTACAATTTGCAGGTTCGAAATCGTTCGCATTCTTTAGTTTTGTGATCACGTAAAAAGTTAATTTTACATGTTTTTATTCGCAATTTATTTACTAAATCGAGAACAAATATCAAACAAAATAGAGAAAATATATAGTTGTTTCATTGGTCCATAAAAATAAAATGGATGTAAAATTACTAATTTGAAATTAACGTTCTGATACACTTATCGAATCTGTTTCCCCAGGATATGCTGTTCTATTAATATTTACCTTTATCAACACGAACGACAACTCTGCTAGGAGAATGTTATCAATGAAAATCAACAAGCAATCTCCTACGCAGTGGCGAATGCCAAGGGAAGTAACTGAAAAATCGAGTTATCTCAATCGGACTGGCTCGGTCTTTTACATAGGACGCCATTGTGAAGAATTTTTTTACTGGTTATCAAACCTTGGACGCTGCTGTTCCAGCATCGTCAAAAAGTATGAAATTAAATTCTAGACGTTCCGAGGAACTAAATCATTTAAATAGAATGATACATATTATTAAAATGTTGCAAGACAAACAATTCTTGGTATTGAGAAGTCCCTGTCTTGTGCCTCTATAACACAACTGATCAGACTATGTTTAAACCATGAAACAGACTTTATGTATCTTTATATGGAATCGTTACGTCATTTGAACTGTGTACATGCAAGTTTTTGGGCGCAATATATGCATAACACTGTGGAAGTTTGGACTTACAGGACGTGTGTTAAACGAGAAATGGAATCGTAATACATGGTACCAGATCATAAGTAAGTGTTACGGAATCTATGATCTGGCGTGTAAAACAGCAGGATTCATAGATATATAAATAAATAGATTTATACATTGAAGGTATGCTCAAACTTGAAGGTAAGAAATAAAATTATGCTTTGTGTACAAATGAATAAATACCTCGATGATCGCACGTTGCCTGTACGTTAACACTGTTGTAGTGCTTTCTGTTCACATACTGCTCCTCGTGTTCATGGGCAGCAATGATGTGTGTTCCGTCGATCGCCGAAATTACAGACGGAAATCCGGCAATTTTGAAAAAAATCTTTGTAATAATTGATTTCTGTCTGTCCGTCGTTGGGAATTTAATTGTTTGGTCTTTCAGGTCACACAGTTCGTCCGTTACTCTGGTCACGACCCTTGAAACCGTGGCAATGTCCGCCCCAAAGGTATCACCTATTAATTGCACAAAATTTCCGGAAGCAAAAAATCTCAATGTTATCAATATTTGCTGCCTCGGTGTCAAGGGTTGATTCCGTCCCGTTGGTATCTCAAGTCTATGTCCGATCAGTCTTTCTATGCGGTCGATGTTGTCTGGTGTAAATCTAAATCGTCGACGTATTTCTTCAGGGTTGTCAGTCTCCGTAAATCTGTCATTTCGTCGAAATTGGCTTGGTCGTCTAGCATTCGGTATGTCAATGTCAGCGCGTTCTTCATTCGGATAAAGATAACCGAAGTCAAATACCTTGGCTAAATCTTATCCAAAACTTATCCAAAACGCGCGCTTGTTCGGATAACTATTTTTTTATACAATCGCTAACCGAAAAAGATATCCTAAAATTGAAGATAACCAAAAGTCATCCGCTGGATAAAAGTTATCCACGTTTATACAATTGGCTGCAGTTACCTAATGCTGGTATAAACCATATTCTGGTGATATTTTTTAACACAATTAGATGTTGACATTAATGATTGACCCAGGCACTCTGCGTATTTTGTTGTATGGTACCGTGCCCTCGTATCAAGCGGTTCCTCATATAGTTTTGAGTACATAAAGAAATATACCCTCTAAGTTGACGTCATACACATGCGCTCCGAGTATTTTGTTTCACTAAAATTGCAGGTACAACACTTGAAAAAAGGAAACCGCCAAAATCAGGAATAAGCAGGTGTAATTCGAATTCAAAATCTAACTCCAATTACAATAATCCAAATTTAACCATATTCCATACATTGTATTGGTCCACTACATGTGTATATTGAATTTCCACATGAATTACAAATTAAAGCCGACAACTGTGCTAGTGTTAATACAACACCTACATTTATTTGATATATTTTAATTAATTTTTTTTACTTTCGCCTGATTCCCAGAAAATGATGCTTGAAAATTTCTAGCAAAGGAACTGTGCACGCCCATTGCTTCAGGTGTTATACACACGTTCAGTGGGCATACTTCTTTACCATTAAGGGTATACCTTTCCATCAAAAACTGAATTAATCAGTTAGAATTTTCTGCCACTTGAGGTATACTACAGCGATTGTGTTTGTCCTATTGGGAAAATTACCCGTACCGGTCAAATTTGGAAAAATTGATTCGTGAAATCCTCAAAATTGGGAAATATTGAGTCGTGAAAACCTAGAAATTAGGAAAAATGCGTCGTGAACTCTTTAAATTGGAAAATTAGTGTATTTGATTTTTTGTTAACAATTTCCTTAAAATTGAAAATAACTGATGTCAAGTTGTTCATATTATATTTACTAAGGATCTAGCCATAGAGCTGCATAAGTAAATTAATTAAAGTTCATTAAAAAAATTAATAAACCTTCGTTTGGGAAATATGTATTTTTTCCTAGATTGGGAAAGTGCCGTTTTCCGGTACTCAACAAAGAAGGAAAAACATTGCTGTTCTACTTTGTTGCATTTTGTCTCATACCTTGTATTATGCTTCTTTAAATGAATAAGATTGTCTTTTTCTTTATAAAAGATGATTGCAGAGCATTTATGGTTTATGATAGCAATCAAAACTGAATATTAATTGAAGAAAAATTAGTATTGCCCAGTATTGCCCACTTTCAAAGTATTGATCGCATTTCCCGGTACGTTTTGTTTTCATGCCAAACCTGGTGTCACACACCCCATGACTTCTATGACAATGCAGCATTATAGACCTCTTCAAAAGGGCATGGAGAGCAACACAATGTATAAACTCCGTTTAACAGTGCTTTAAGAAAGCTACACACCTGCATGGGTGTAAACTTTGGCTAAAAGCAAGTCGCCCTGCAGGGCCACTAGAGTACACAATTAGGTTACCCATACTTATTTTGTGGTTGCTCTGATTTGTTTGCAGTAAAATGATAAATGATTCCATTTTTTTAGAAATCAGTTGTTTACTTAACTGAACGGCAGATCCATGGATCATGATCACGTTATACATGTAGCTTGCGATGTACATGTATAGGCTAGCAGATCATTTGTTTTATATAATTTATTGTCCCCTACCAGTAAAACATTGTAGGGTCCCATATAATAAATAAACATGTTAACACTCATTTTCGGGTCTCATATAAGTAATATTGTTGGGTCCCATATAACTGATATAAGAAATACTGTTGGGTCCCATATAAGTAATATTGTGGGGTCCCATATAGAGTGTTTAATCTACAAGGGCAGATGGGCATGGCGCATGGCTTAAAAAAGGAATTTTGCACGGCGATTCTCTTACAAAGGGCACATTGGGTGTTTTCAACTTGTTGAAACTTTTAATCACAGCTTAAAACTTGGATTTATACATTTTAAATGTTATTTTCGTGAACAATGCACGCGAACTGTATTCTTAAAATACACATCAATTGTGTTGATATGTGCATTTATTATTATATTTTTTGGAAAACATTCAAATCGAATGCATAAAACGAAAATGTAACTGATCATGGCAGCTCTAAACTGAAATTAAACTTTCCAGATGTTTATGACTAGCGTGCATCAGATTGGCGCAATGACGTCACATTTATATTGAACGCTCTCGTGTTTTTCGAATGAAAAGGTTAAATGAACCAGGGACGTATACAAACACAAACACACGCCCCTGAATGAACTAAATAACATGTGTTTCGTAATGCCTTTAATAAATGCCACTTTTTAACTATAATTCTTGTCTGTATTTATTAATTAATGATGCGTTGAACTAGGATAGTTTCAAATGCCTGAAATATCCGCTTGTTCCTCGTGACAATGAGCGTCAAACGAACGGCGGTACATGCAGGTTTGCCACTCATGGATCAGGTTGTCTTTAAATAATTAAAAATGCTAAACATGTAAATAACAGCAGCGAGGATTTGACCTGTAAAAGACACTGTCACAGTATTCAAAACACGGCTAATCTCTGAGTAATAGCAATCTTTACCATTACGGCCCTTGTGTCTTACGAATATTCTGATATTAACAAAAGATTATCCATATGTATATATAATTCGTTTGCACAACTCAGTTTTCCGTTGATGGCCAGAGCAACTACACATGCTGTGCATGTTTGCAGCAGTTCCAGATCTTCTAAGAATTTACATTATAAAGACCCTTTGTTGTTTTTTTTAGATAAAATAATAATAGTTAAATATGCTCAATATGGTGCATGTATGTAGGATTTCCACCCCTTATTTGTGATGACAAATATATTGTTGTTTTGTTGGCGGATAGTTCAATACAAGGGAATTGTGCGGTAATTCACGATCACAATTAATATTGCACAATTACCAGTAGACTTTGTCATGTTTGTCATTCAGGTGTCTCAACTTCTCATTGTGGTACACGGTGGCTGTGTGAATAAATGGAGGGGCAAATGTGTCCATTTCATTCATCAATCGTCGTCATTAATTTTACATAAATAACATCTCTCCTTGCATGAACCTTTACCCAGAGTGTTCAAAGAATTACATTCCATACATAAAAAGAAAAATCTTAAAAGTTTTCTCTGAAACCAAAAGGTCCAGAGCTTAGATAATTGGCACGAAACATCCCTGTTGGACCTCTAACATGATTGTTCAAATGATGGTCCTGGGTTCAAATTGTCTGCGTAAAGGGGTTTTGAGTGTTTTAAACCACAATACACAAAGCTTAGTAGGTGTGGCTTATTTTTGCCTTTAGGCCTAGAGTAACACTTTACAAACTCTTAAGATGCTGTATTATTGGTCACTAGGTTAAGTAAAAGCACTGAACAGGCCATTTTTTCTAGATCTTAATGATATTTTGTAGAAAAGTATGTCTTTGTGATGTGATACAATGTACATGTATCTAGATAGTTGAAAGTTACTAACGAAATTCAAAAATGTGGTCACCAGGTCAAATCTTTGGGTAAACATTGTGAACACTCTAGAGACTACATGTTGTTCTTTCTTTTAATAGAATTTTGTCAAAGTGTTTGTGTCTATGAAAAACTGGGTTATGTTAACTTAGTCAAAAGTATGTCACACTGGCACACATCTTAAGGAAACCCTTTGAACACTATAAAGAAGAAAATGCATTTTTAAAGCTACATCAGTTAAATGTATGTATAGGATGGATATTTCTGTTGTAACATTTTCCTTGATTTTTGCCCTCGGGTGAGCAATACAGGGCCATCATAGTCCTCTTGTAAATATGTACATCAGTGCATTTCTTCTCAGCCAAGACCAAACGTTAATGACATAATTTACCTCTTTCACTTAACATATTTGTATATTGAAAATATGTTTATATTGAACATATTTGTATTTTGATTTGAAAGATTTGTATAGCCATTTGACCATTGCTTCTGAATAAAGTATGTAATTTATGATCATGCACCAGTGATGCCCATTCAATGTTGCAAATGAAGATCAAATGATTGCCATACACATGTTTTATATATAACAGTGTAATGCTATTTCCAGAATTGCCTGATGTAGACGAACATGAGTCTGATGATGATGCAGTAGAGGAAAGGGGTTAAGTTTTCACTAATTTTTGAATTCTGTTTTCTATGTGAGCTTTTAAGATAAGTCTATGTCTATTGTCAACAGTATCTGCTCTTAACAGAATTCTATGAAACTACAGAGCAATGATAATCACCATCATCCTTGTCATGTACACACATTATGTAAATCTTGCTCCGGGTGTACTTGCAACACACTGGGGTCCAGCTATTGCACAGGCTCACAATAAACATTGAAATATTATGCTAAAGTCAGATGTGATTCGAAAATTATATTGGCTAACATAATATTAGGCTTGTTGCTAAGAGTCTGTCTTAAAAATCTCAATCCGAAACACTAGTGATATACATTATGCACACTGTTCTGGTTTGCTGTTTAAAAAGTCACCTTTTGACATGTTTTACATATTCTAGGCAACTAACAATATTTCAAAAGCCATCACTTATTCTGACTTGAAACTGTTTTCTGCGAAATTGTCATGTTTGGTGAAAGCAGCGAAAAATAGTGGAACACGCTTCCATAATTGTACCTAGTTTAGTGACCCAATATTTGTGTTATATATAACATATGAAGATATGTTGGGTCATCAATAAATTTAATTGATAAATGCTGATCACATTGAGATAAGATTGATGTCAATGACCAGGCTTGTTGTTTTTGTACATCTTATTTGGTTATGAGTTTCTGTTTTACTGGTAATGTAAATCAGATGGAGACTACAAATCAACAATATAATATATATTTCTTGCAAAACCCGCAGAACTGTATTTATTTTTATTCAGGTCCTGATCCCTTCGAGTCTGAGAGTATTAAGCCAGATGAAGGTGTGGATGCCATGGAGACTAAGATAACCGAGTCAGATGAAGGTCGTTTTTTATCCAATTGTGTCAGAGACTAGTGAAGCAGTTGCATGTAACTCTGAGACGGAGACTCCTCTTGGGAACTAAACTCGGCCTGCAAACGTCTAGTGGTAACTTATTAGAAATATAAAAAAATTAAAACATTTTTTACTACTCTTCTAAAAACTTGGTCAGTAGTTGCATTTGGATGCTATTTTGGTTAAGTTCCAATATGGATCGTGTTTGGTAAAAAGCTTGGTCAGTGGGTCACTTAATGCATCTTTAGTCCCCTGCCGGTTTCCAGATGGGTCTATAGTGTCGATCAATGTGTGTCTGTCCGTCCGTCTGTCTGTCCGATGTGTTTTCCGGATGATAACTTGTCTTAGGAATGACTGATTTGTTTGAAGGTTGATCTTTAAGTAGCTTAGGAGAAGATCTGGTGTGGGATTGCATATGGGGTCAAAGGGTCAAATATCTAGGTCAATGTTACTAAAAATAGAAATTTGGTTTCCGGATGATAACTTTACTTAGGAATTAAGTTTTTTTTTAATTAGTCTGTAAGTAGCTTAGGGGAAGATCTGGTGTGGGATTGCATATGGGGTCAAAGGGTCAAATATATAAGTGACTGTTACAAAAAATAGAAATTTGATTTCCGGATAATAAATTTACGTAGGAATGATGGATTTGTTTGAAACTAGGTGTGTGGGTATCACTTGCACCAGGTATTTGTTCTTAAAATGTTTAATGACCGCTAATAAACTCTAACCGATGTTTTATTTTGAAATGCTAGAAACAAAAACGTCTGTCTCTTGATATCTTCGGATTTAACTTAAATGATATAAAATGTGGCTGTTGATCGTTTTAAAGTGGAGGGTTTGCGTCAATCTTAACATTGGTCATAACTTTTGCAATATTGAAGATATCAACTTGATATTTGGCATGCATATGTATCTCATGGAGCTGCACATTTTTAGTGGTGAAATGTCAAGGTCATCATTTAAGGTCAAAGGTTAAATAATTGGGGGGACATAGTGTTTCACAAACACATCTTGTTTAGTATTGCTTTTTATGTTGTATTTACTACAGTAGTTTTCAATATAATTTAAGATTAGCTGTACTGATACGGGTGACGTTGAAAATAGAACCTGATCGTCCGCATACGATAATAAAAAGAATTTTGTTTGAACAATTGTGATGATTCCTTCAATATTGGAGTTTATTTGTGCGGTTAAAAGGCACTCGCTATTAATTTCATAATTGTGGAACACAATCACTTACTCTACTATATGTAAATATAAGTGTGGGCTTGATTGTTAATGTTACTTAAACGTGAAATAAATCATTATGTACCTCGTTACACGTTATAGGTCTAAAATGACGATAATACTGTTCAAAGTAAATTCTTATTAATAATAAGATACCTACTGTTTTGAATAATTAGTAAGCGAGTTAAACCCATGAACACAATTTAAATATAACAAAAAGGACATCAGTTTGTGTATATTAACTCTTTACCAATCGTATTGTGAAAATAAAGAACTGCCATGACACATTACATGCTATTTTGTGAAATTAGAAAAAAAAAAACATTTCATTTCTCGTAGCAAGAGTGTCGGCGACGGCATCGTGGGTCTAAGCCACGACCACAGGTGCCAAAGGTCTGTCACGTCCATCTCCGTCTGCCCTCGCGTCGGTCACTACAGACAGAGCTGCCCCCTGATATGATTTAATTGTCCCCTCCCAATGAAACCGGAGGGGATTATGGTTTGCACTCTGTCCGTCTGTCTGTCAGTCTGTCCGTCACACTTTTCTGGATCCTGCGATAACTTAAAAAATTCTTCATATTTTTTCATGAAACTTAACACATGGATAGATGGCAATATGGAGATTATGCACGTTATTTTATTTTGTTCCTACGTCAATAATTATGATTGCTATGGCAACAAATATATATATAAACATCTGACAATGGTGGAGTTTCACCGGTAGGGGACCATATTGCTTGGCAATCTCTTGTTATCTATAGATCGTTTACACAATAAAAACCAAGAGATTAACGCATTTCATCTTGTATTCATTTACCTACGTTTTGTTTATCCCTTATCATTAACATCTTCAAAGATATAAATCTGTATAATATAGATAACTGAAGCCAGTTATGTGGTGCGTGTCATCTGTGTCCACGTATAGCCATGTGTTTGGACGTTAGCTGCTCCACCGCATGCTTAACAAGCTGGACCCTTGAATCAGAGTGACTGGATGACTGTGCGTTGTTTTGGGGGCCGTTTTGGGGTTTTATACGCTGGCTGTTAGTTATGTGGATAAACATCAGTATTAACTGAAAACAGTTTCTTGAGAAGAATCGTCTAAAACATGATGTTCCCTTGCTAAGAAGGTGTGCATTCAAATATTATCCGATGGTATCTTTTTGGATCAGTTCCATATTGATGAAAACCGCTACGAGCGCCTCAAATTATTGAATATACATTATTGAAAGGGTGCAGAAACCTGGCGATAACAAGGCTTTAATGATAAGAAACGGGTAATAACAGGCTAAGTCACGCACCAATTAAGCCCGGTAAAATGTTTCGCACTCTAGTACAAACGGTTTTATCGGAACTCTAAAGACGTTCAAATGCTGGAGGAAATATTTGCTACAAGCATTTAAGATCTGTAATGTTGTTTTCTTTAAAAAGTAAAAAAAGCGCATTTTGATGTGTTGAAAAAACATACATTTCAAAGCTTTTTTTACGGATACATGAATAGTGTCCCTGTGTTGAGATATTGTGGATACCGGTAGATAAAATAGCGGCCTTGTTCAAGTAAGACAGTTGTCAGTTAATGCCTTGAGTAAATGCACTTTATTCTGGAAATCACAGGCGAACTGACCGCCTCAATATGACCTACACAGAATTAAAATGGTCTATAATGTAACAAACAAACGCCCCCTTAGTAAAAAGCTTTGGTCGGCTAAGGATATTCCAAATCCGCATTTGCCAACACTTTTGCCACTTGTCTTCAAACCCTATCGATGTAATGCTATTGTGTTTTGAAAAACTTTCAAATGACAAGCAAATCCTCAATAATAAGCATGTACATGTATCAACAAACAAATTTGACTAAATAGCTTACTGCATATATAATATATATGCAAACGTTGGGTCTAAAGCCCAATTAATAACTGGACCCTGACCCAAGAGAGGGGTGCACTTTAAACAATAACTCTCCGACTGAGTCCAACGTCATATTAATGAAAAGACAGCGCGCATCAATTTGAGACAAAATCAATTCACACGTTTTCTTTTTATATTGCTTTGTTTTCCGTTTCCGGGGCCCTCACACTTAAACTTGGCAAAATGTTTGCCCATATTATGAGTGACGCCGGTAATGCATTATTGAACTATTTAATTGATTCAAACATTCGTTTAGAAGAAACTTAAATGTTATATACCGTACCAAATCATCACCAACAGTGGGGCTACAAAAAAAAACCTACCGTGGCTTTTGAAAGAGATGGAAGCTGCATCTGTTGTGCGTTGCCTGCCCAACCCATACCGCAAACGAAACTCTATACCCAGTGTGTACCATCCGGGCGGTTAGGTCCGGCAACCCTCGCTACTCAGCCCGCTGACCGGCCCAGTAGGGAGAACAAACCCGATTATCCATACTTCTAAAACAATATTTATAAAAGCGCAATTACCTAACATATGGCATATACGAAGTTGAGTTTCAACAGCCCTTCCGCATAATTTGAACGTCTGACAACCCCGTACATGCTTAACGGGGTGTCTGCCTATTCTTCAAAAGTGTGATTGACAAAAATTGCATTTAAAAGCGTTAATGATTTAAACTTTCTGTGAACACAAAGCTGACCCGATGTTACGAGCCGAATGCCAAAGTATAAATTGTAAACTGGGTATATTAAGGTTTTTTTCACAAGGATTCTTAAATTAACTTCTAAAATATATGAAAAATCTGCAGAGGACCGGCGGCCAGCCTTATTTTTTTAACAAAAGTGACCTAATACCATTATGTGTAAAAATGATGTGTTGTGTCTGAATAAATTGAAAGAAAGTGCCAACTTATGCATAGACCTAAACAGTACACATTCAAATTTATCGTGGGTGGCTGTTGTAAGAATGGATTATATTTATTTTCAACTGAGAAATCGTTATAAGGGCTCTCTTATCTACTACTGTCCTTTGCCAGTATGTTATCATAAAAGACGGATAATGCTTTTCGAAACAATTCTTAACAATCGCAATTACATGGCTATGGAATGCTTGCCGTACTACAACTCATCTATAAAATTCCCTGAATATATTAACTTAACGTACTGCAGATGTATATGCTTATTGCGTTTTTTGGCCTGGGGCGTATCCACAAGTCCATAGTAATGATACAAATTTCTGAGCCTATCCGAATTGGCTGGCTGCCAAAATTTAAATTCTTGAAACTGCGATTGACCACTTAATTCATGCGCAATAAAAGTAGTTCATCGCAAATCTCAATAATCCGCCGTATAAATACAGCTTATCACTTTTTAACATGACAAAACGTAACCAAATATTATTGAAGCATAATTGCTAAGCATTTGTATTGTTTACTTATTCATGCGAGAATAAGTTCCTCACTTGACGGTTGAGGCAGAAAAGATACGATTGTTTACGGAGACAGTAAGAATATTTTTTTCTGAGACATTTTTGAAGACCTTATATTTGGTATTTATAAACATATTTTAAAATAGTGTTATTATTGCGTTAACAAGACATTCAAAAAAAAAAAAAGAAACAAAAATCAAGATCATTCTCGGAAATAGACGAAGTAACCGGATATGGTATTTCAGTGCTCAGATTGAGCGCGAAAATCGAGCGCGAAAAGTTCTAAGTGAAATAGAGTACACAATGTGTACCATTCTCATAGCAGAGTTGTCGTTCGTGCCTCAACATACATGTTATGAACCTGTGTAAACCGTTCGTTATCAGGGTAAGTGGATTGATTTTTGTATACAAATTACAAAGGAAGTAAGAGTGTTTACCTGATCTGTTAACTATGCAATAAAAAACTATTTTAGGCTATTGAAAGTGATTTATTGGACGCCAACAATAACAGTTTTTTGCGGCCATGTTGTTGTTGTTGTATCGTCGACTTACCTTAATTCGCGACTACCCTAGATTCGTGGATTTTGTTTATGTCACGTGACCGGTAGCGAGATTTGTTCGTTTGCATGTGCGATCGTGGGAAAATATTAATGAATGTTTACTGAACTGGAACGTTTGAAGATTCTTGAAAAATAATGCCTTTAAAACAGTAAAAACTTATGATTTAAAATTGATTAGCCTAAAAACCATTATTTCTTAACACCAATTATATCAGATGATTGATTTTAAGATATTTTTTGTGAAAATCAAATATCATGATTTTTAGTTGTCGTCCACTGTTGTAGTACGACTTCTATATATGGCACTGTAATGCTCCGATCACGAATGAGGACAAAAACAGTTTAATAGTGCGTTTCTTAGAACTTGAACATTAAGGTGATTTTTCTTTTATTATTTTGTTTTAAGGCCATCCCTGAGCCTTGTCAAAAAAAGTATAAACTTGATTCGCTCACTGTCTTGGATAAATGCTTACACAGCTGTTAAGGAAGAGAATGTGTCCTTCCTCAGAGCCTCCAAAATTCACAAAGTAATGGCAGACCATGTCTTCATTGGACCTATTTAAACTACTGCACTCCTTTCAGAGTGGTCAGGAGACAAGAGACATTTTTAAATGCAATTAACAATGTATACATGTCAACATTTATTTTGTGTTGGACTTTTCTTTAAGTTCGCATAAGCACCAGAAACTAACGTTGCCTGTTTACAATAAGTTAATATGGCCTAATTGCTCAAAAACAGAGTGTTGAATTTATATTGATTACATCAGTGAGGGATGTATATATTTTAAAGGGTTAGTTTATGGTATTGCTGTTATTTATATGTAACGATTTAAATATTGACATTACATGTTAAGAGTTTACGTTAATCGAGGATATATCATCACCGCCTATGTAGAAGAACCTCTACCAGATATGTCGAGATTAACAAAAGGTTATCGTTCCCACCACCAGTATCGTGTAGTCCTCACCGTGTATGTACACTGTAGTATATACACATATATTTTATTGTCTTACAGTCTCTGAGCTTCTGCACTCAACCGCTAGTTTCCGTATAAATTCGGACAACGAGTGAAATGCGGACAATACTTCTTTCCAAGCACACTAAATCTAGCCCCAGGCCTTCAGCGCCTACAGCGTTTTAATTTAGAAATGTGCGCGTTTGCAATAATATGATGATTTCCTCTCTGGACACACACATCATGATTGAGCACCGACCATGATGAAGGGATTACCGCCTGTCTATATTATAACTAGTGGTCCTAGTCCATCCAAAAAGTCCCCCATTTAGTGCTTCACATTCTCTAAATGGATACACATTATGTTAATATTTCGTTAAGTCTCTGAGGGTGAGCATATAAATATATTTACATGAACGTAATATACATTTTTATAATGCACCTGACCAATGATCAATATAACCTATTACGTCTGTGATCTCCTTCGGACGACTTTCTTGCTTGCCATTATTCAAAATAAAGACAGAACCGCCGTGTATGTAATCTGCTAGCACGACTTCCCCCTTCAGCAATCATTCGAGATTTACGTATTAAACGCGACCAAGTTGCTGTTTAAACAACGAAGGCACGTGGATCGCTATACCATCATTAGTTTGTATAGGCAAAATAGGAATGCTTTGAAAGTTAAAAGTATCCATTCGGCAAAATAGAAATGCTTTGAACGTTAAAATTATCCTTCCGAGACAGATTTGACCTAACTAAATTGAATTGCACGCACGTTCCCCGTGATCACCCACCCGTCACGTTTCCAGGAGGAGCTAGTGCGGGTGCAGCCTCTGGTTCTGGTCAAGGAATAGGGGCTGGTGTAGGCTCATGTGTCAGTGCCTTGTCCTCTTCAGCACGTCTACGCCGTCTGGCTGGTGGCAGAGGTTCATTCGTCGGTGCACGATCGGTTGGCTTGTGGTTTCGCCTTTTTTAATATTTATATGTCGTTTCAATTAACTTTATATTAAAACGACATGGTTGTATAAGTTTTAAAAACAAAGATCTCTTACCAGGGATGTTTTCGCAATATTATTATTTTTTTCTGACAATGTAACGATAGGTCGAAGGATACATTTGACAGTTATTGGAGGAAGATGGCGGAAAGCGTGTTAAAAATAACTTTCATGTATTTTGTTAAGAAAGCTTTTGTGTATTATTGTATAGGAATTGTTTCATTCACATATGTTCACATCACGTGTTTATAGTTTGCACTTATATTAGCCATTAAATCCAATTAAGTGTATCACATAATGAATACCTCTTTTCGCATTGTTCGATTTAAAGTTTATGTTAGTGTCTTACACTGTTGAGAATACCACAGAGTTAATGTGCAATGAATACAAACAATCATGTGGTCGCGTGTTTCTAAAATTGCAACAATAAACTGTGTTTCTCCAGCATACATTTATAATTATCATTGGTGGGGTTCAAGCGTATTTGCTGATAATAAACGAGCATTTTGTTATTTACATTTTTCTGTCTAAATGCAAACTAAGTGTTTACAACAATAATGGAACACATTATCTATTAACATATGTGATGAACGTTCTTGACATATTGGATTTGCTCAACAAGCAATTCAATATCGATGAGATGATACAAATATGATCATAATTAATTAAATCATTATTATGGTCATTTGATTGCGTCATTAACATATGATGTTATAAGATGTGTTATAATGGTTGCTACATGCTATTCATAAACATATAAATTATATAATATGTCTTAACAAAAAATGTTGTTACCTATTTAAAGATCAATTTAGGTATATGCTCATATTAAACTATTAACCAAGTGAGACACCAAGCTACATGTACTAACAATTTGCACTAGGCTGTATGTTCGTGTTTTAAAGTCGCGCCGGGAAATGTGTCACTTTCTGTAAATAAGGAGTTCCGCAGTGTGAATAAGAGCACATATAGTGGATTAGGATATGTAGTGTATTAGTTGTTATCTAAAGTAAATTAAAACTCCATCCACTAGCAAAAATTATATATTAAGATTTGATATTTTCACTTTTGCTAAGTGTCATGTTTGGCACACGTTTATTTGTTCTAGTTTGTATATCTATATGCATACAAACATCATCGCTTTACTGTTTAACATGTTCAACACTAGAACAATTATTGTAAAAACATACACTATTATAACAACTTGGGAGAGACAAAATACAGCACAATTTATCTACTTCGGCGGAATGACCTCACAATATAAGAACTTTTTATGATGTCTACATGTCTGCGTTTTGAGTTTAAACAACGCACGCGAACCAAGAAATTGTTTAATGCAAGATTATACGATTTTTATATGTGTTTAATTGAAATATATTGATAAAAATATGTAACAATAACACATAATAGGCAAGAAAAAGTATATATTGAAGAAGAAATTCATAAAATGCATCAAATACAAAATAGCGCCCCGAGCCGATTGTGACGAAGATATTTCGTACATATTTTTCTACAATAACCGAAGCATTCGTCTTTTTATAAGGATCCGAGTTTGTTATCCTGTGTCGTACGAATATAAATGTATATCGATTCAAAAAATTATATTGATCCGTACAACAAAATTGAGTCTTTATGTCGTCTTCTTAAATTGTATTTTAATTTATATTGAAATATATGTCAAATAAGTTTTTTACACATTTTATATCAATTCATATATATTTGACAAAAGCGTTTAATCTGGCTTTAATTATGATTTTACATTACAACTAATGTAAAGAGGCAGTAATTTATTCACATCGACGCACACACGGAAACTAATAAATGTATGTGGATGGTATATACATTTAGCTATGAATACAAAACACATGCGTTATGGTGGCGTTTTATAATTTAAATATGTATTGATATATGGAATACCTAAAGTATATATAAGCAATATTTAGCTCCCATATATACGTTGACCTGTGTTTATAAACATGTTTCGCTTATTATTAAATATACCATAAGCTTATGCGTGGCGAAAGAAATGAATATAAGTAAATAAAATACTACAATATGTCTTTATAAGTTTATTGATCGGTACACACATATTTATGAGCGTAAGCCACATATGACATAATTTTACAATACTGATGTGTACATTTTCTTAACAGGCTTTTTATGTGTATCATGTACATTTGTATTTTGCGTGAATAGGCTTGTCAAATTTAACATATACACATGCAGATTGTAATCGTTATTATACTTATCTGGTATATATATATATATATATATATATATATATATATATATATATATATATATATATATATATATATATATATATATATATATATATATGTATAATGTGTTGGCCGGTTATAACTTTATATAACACACGTTGACTTTTGTTATTGTCTGATGTAACAATTAATATATTGTTCGCAACATATGATACGTTACCAGCAAGTAACCCCGTTGTGCATTAAAGTCCGCGTTCTCTGGCATTCCTGAAAATCAATCAAACTGGTAATTGTTTCTAAGGACTTTCAATAGTATCATGCTAGACGATCTTCGACAATGTCTCTAAGCCAATATCGTGTCAGATTCAAATAACATAGGATATATATGTGACAATCTTGTCTTCCGATAACAGGAAGATGACCATCCGGACTTGAATTATTATTCGTTTATTATTCTTTCCGCGTATGCTGCTTTCGGTCTTGATTTGTTTCTAGGTGACCAGTAACGATTGGCTGCTATTAATTAACCGTCCTAAATGCCACAGACGTAACGTGTATTTCCAGTTCAAATCTACGATATAGTTATGTAGAATTGTTACGTTTTTCTGAGCGCGTATCATGCACCAACACGAAATGCAGCATTAAACGATTCATTTCCGATGTTTTGTAGCAACCAAACGATGTCTTCAGCAACGTTTTATATGAATGATCGCCTTTATAGAATCTTATGAATTAAGTAAGTACTGTCAATAAAATGAAATACACATAAAAGTTAGAGCAACGCATTCTCCGATTACAGTAACCACCAACTTACTCCAAATCGAATCATTAAGTGTTGGAAATTAAGACGACACGTTTTTATTATAGAATTGTTGTGATAACATATAACACTATGGTTTCTGAAAAAAAACTTTAACAAACACGCCATTATGAGTGATGCATTGTTAAAAATTGACGATGCAAAGGCCATTCCAATAACGTGAAATGGTGTTAATCAACATGACGTACGCAAAACGGAAACTTATGTACGAAATGTGTAGGATGAAACTATTTAATTGAAGAACAACTTCGAGTTTATTGTTCATCACTTAAAACTGATGTAAGCATTAGTGGCAACTAAGAGGTTTATTAAGAGTAACGTAAATGCTGCGCTAGGTATCACTCTACATGCGGTAAAGAGAAACAAACTGGTGATTTGTATTGCATCGACATTGTCGTCATTGTTTAATGTATTAATTAATTCATGATTATTTCATTAAAAGTATATTGTTTCAATAAATCGTTTCAACATTACAAGATTATGGTAATATGTGTTAATATCTGAAAACAGGGATGTCATAAACTACTTAAGTAAGTGCCACAATTTTGTGTGACACTTTTGTGTAAGTACGTGTAGGAGAATGTACAGAATGGGCAATTCATCAACATCCATGTCTGTCGTTGTTAATTTGATGAGGTGGTTCTTCTACTGTTTGTTTACAAACATAAGAATAACATATGTAAGTGACAGTTAACTCAGCTAATAACGAAGCAGTGGACGAAAGTGTCACTGTTTGTCTATGAACGAAAAAACAACCAGTGATCAGCAGTTTGTGGCACCGTAAATAAGGTGGTGCATGTTAAGGGATTCAACCGATTCAAGTCAGCATGAGCTCATTTGGTATTGTGTTGTAGAGGGATGAATTATTCAATATACCTTACGCAAGATCTTACGAACATGCATTGTCTAATTCCATGTACATGTCTAAGCGATGTATTCGTATGATTCGATTATATTATGTTTAAAATAGAGTGTATATTAATGTAAAACAACGTTTACCATCCTTTGTAAAACCCCTTGTAAGGTACATATTAATTATACAAACTTTTGCAATATATCATTGCCTATACAATATAAAATTTAATTTGCTGGTTATTATTGTTGCTTTTCAAGAAAGTATCCTTTTTAGAATTAAATAAGACTTTTGTCTAAAATTCCAAATTTTGATCATAAATAAATACTAAATGGTACTAACTGCCGATGAAAACACACGATGACGTGAAAGTCGAACACAACTAAAACCGGAATGCTTTGTATCGTGCGCGGCACTGCGAATTCAATTTATCAAATATTTTGTAGCTTGATCCCCGCATGATCAAGTATAGACACGTGGTCATTTTGCATTCAAACAAGTGTTTTTTTGTTGTTTTTTTATCTGGCATTACAGTATAACCGTGTTTTCACCTATGAAAAAAACGTATGCGCATTTCTTCATTCAATATACTTTAAACTGAACTCCTTATCTGACGACATAACATATAACATATAACAAAAGTAAATATTCGGGTTTCGTGGACATTGAAAAAGACAGCAGTAAGTATTGTCACATGCATTTCAATGCCCTAAGATATTAATGTATTTAGCAAGCATAGTGCATGCATACATTATCCTGACGTTCGCTGTCTATTAGCATAAACGATTGAATTGTCTACCATATTTATGCAGATTTGTTCAAGAAATAGATTATGTGGTTTGATGATGATATTACAATAGATCAACTCGCCGCCAAAACGGAAACTAATTATTCATGTTGACGTTGCTTAGATGTGGCCATTCATTAATTTTACTCAAAGAGGAGTTGTGCTAAGATTTGTCTTCGCGTTTTGTCCTTAAACGATTTATTATATTGTGGTTACTAAAATTTAACACATGCAATATTTACTGTTTTTGATTACGTGGCAAACATTATAATGTCGTGCATATCAACATGTACATAAATTTGAAAACATGACTCTCGTACGCAAGTGTAACTTTAAACACTGTCTAATCGATTAGTAACGCATACTGTATTTTAAGTAACTTTTTCTAGCTGTATACTATGTATCAATTTTGTAACACAATTAGAATTAACATTTCCACAGTTTTCAATGGTAAGCTGCAAAGCATAATGTTTCTATAAATAGGTAATTTGCATTTTACGATATTATCAAACATCTAACTAGGCGTGAAACATAAATTCGGTTGATATTTAATGAGAACCAAACGCAGCCTGCAAGCACTTACTTTCGATAATGACTGCCTTTATTCCTTATTTATGTGTGCCTTGTGTGTGATATAAACGATGAAGGACCTAGAAGACAATGCTCATCATTATATGTGTATCTATACTTATCTTTAATAACATGTTAATACCTACAATTAATATGTACACATACTTACATTATTACAAATGACAAAAAAGTATGAAATAAATGGGTTTATTATAATTTAACAAGATACACATGCAGTTTATGACAAAAACTAATAATAAGTTTCGTTTCAAAAACTCAGATTAAAACAATCGAACGGTAAACGATGGTTAAGGTGTAGACACTAGTTAACGATGGTTAAGGTGTAGACACTAGTTAACGATGGTTAAGGTGTAGACACTAGTTAACGGTGGTTAAGGTGTAGACACTAGTTAACGATGGTTAAGGTGTAGGCACTAGTTAACGATGGTTAAGGTGTAGACATTATTTAATTGATATATTGTAAAGTTCAAATGATTATCATTAACTTGAAATACGTTTTTAATTTATACAAAATCATTAACCCAGAACAGACACCACATTTGCTAGGAATTGACTCAAGTTTATATGTTAGTACGACAGTACGTACACATTTTACCTAAAGAATGATATTGTGCTAGACATTAAAACATACTTATTCTGTCGTAAAAACATAATCGACAAAGACGATTTTATAAATGTTGAATGTTGGACAATGCAATTCAGAACTTATTAACTTTTTATATTAAATCATCGAGAAAATTAACGCGATCTAACAGTAAACAACAGACAAGGTCATCATCGATTAGTTGATGAATTTGAAGACATTTACCCACCACTTTGGGCAGCATGAGCAGTTTTTTTCCCTCATGAAACTATCCTCTAACAGTTGGCAGCCGACTATCTAAATATAAAACACTTAACACAAGTGACTATTTATGAAATAATTCTATAAAACTCTCAAATAATACTCTAACATTATCTTCTACAGTAGTATATGTTCCAGCTGGTATCAATGGATTTATGAACAAACAAAGAAAATAAGGACGTACAACGCCCAAGAAGAAAGTGGTTAATAAGGTGTAATCATGTGATTATTTACTCTTTTTGAAAGATTTCATTAGAACTGGTTCATGTATCACTGAAGTATATGCTATTTTTTTATGTGTGCATATTGTTCAAAACTTTATACAGAAGGTTAATATAAGGAATTAGTGTTATACATTACTACACCCACTTCAGACGATTTCAGAAGGTGATATGACCTAAAGAATCAATACGTTTGAAAACAGCACGTTCCACCTGCGCTGAGACAAACAGTTAACGCGCAAAATACGTTTCAGTTAAGACTGTATGTTCTCCATGCATTGTTCATTCGATTTAACGCTTGTGCGACCGACATTTGACATAAATTCGGACATGCCACGCAAAACAGTTCCAAGCGTTAAGGTGTTTTTTTTCAAACTACAACTTGTATCGTCTTTGTCCCTACGATACATTTACTTCTAAGTTATTAGTTAGTGGTGAAGCAAGACATGTTGGCAATATTGATCAGTGTGTCTATGCAGTATACATATTGGAAAGACCGAGTGTGATTATGTTTTTGAAATGTATATTCAACCGCAGTTAAACCTAAAAAATGTCAATTGGTATTTCATTTGCGAGCTGTCTCCGATTCAACATGAAAATGCTATTGCTTACTATCGGCTAAAAATATCCAATTAGTAGTAGTTCACCCCTCAAGTTGTCATTGCAATAGTATTTTAAGCTCGTACTCGATAAATTGAGACAGCGGAAATAGCCTTTATATGTATTGCTACACAACTTAAACGTGTACCGCATTTAAGATAATAGGGGCAAGACCCATATTTTTAACGATAACAGTTTTTATTACAAAATGAAACAATGTCCAGCGACGCTAGTTATTGTTTATGTTGTTTTACACATAATCAATGTTATGTGAAACGGTTAAAGTATGCCATCTTTGGTAAATTAGGAACCAGAACATAAACAGGTGACTTAACCATCATATACGTAGTTCATTTGCATTATACGTTTTTTTCAAAGAAGTTTTATGATAAATGTAGTTTTAAGTTTAAAGATTATTTATTCAATATGACAAACTGTAATCGCATATCAAATATATTGTAAGAAAGCTGTAACAGATACGTTAAGGGCACATATATTGCTATATAAAACGCGATGACGTCCCTACACACTTTCTGCTTGCATATGCATCTAATTGTATATAGTTGTGGCCTGTTTTCGTATTTTTGGTTGAAAACGGGAACATGGAAAAATAATGAGTTCCTCACATTTTCAAAAGCTTCCATGTATGTTAAACGCGGAACTATTAAGATTATTGAAATATGTTTCAATATAAAGCCACACAACTGATGAGGCAAAATAAATTTAAGAAAAAAAATTAAATTACTTGCTAACTAAGCTATATATTATATGACAATTTTGCGCATTTTTAAATAATGTACAGGGTATAATAAATAGTTGAAAATGTGTGCAACAATTAGACCCGTGAAATGCCTTCACAACTCAATTAGGTGTGTGTGTGTGTGTGTGTATGTACAATGTTAGGTTTGTAAAAACAATGTCAACACGTGCTCATGCTGTTTTATCATGCCTTTGACCTCTATAGAAAGTGCAACACACGGCATATGCAATAAAGGTCTGCCTACACATGTGTACCGATTACGTGTTAACATAACTTTGTTATATACTAATTACGCATTCGAATAGTACATACATATGCCCCTCCAAAAAAATTGGGTGACACAGTGACACGAAATGCACATTTGTGGAAGTTTAATATAACGTTAAAACGTGCTAATTATGTATTATAATGCTTTTAACTTCTATAGAACTCATCGTGCAACAAACGATATACGCTATGCAGGGTTTCCTCCATGCGGACTGATTACGTGTTCACATAGTGTTGTTTTTATATTAATATTGCTTTCAAACAATGGATACATATTTTCATTCAAAGATAATTGGGTAACATAGTGACACGGAATACACTTGAAGATAAAATATTTGCGTGAAATGCTGACTTCTTAAATAAATGAATATATGTCGCCATCAGAAAATTAATCAAGTCGAAAATGAATTGCCCCTTTTTCCACGAAAGTAATCCAATTCAACGGCAATATATCTCTTTCGTGCGATGCTCTTTAAGTAAAATCTAAAGATATTGTGCGCAAATCATGTTAAAGTAATCGTGTTTCTTATTTATCTGTAATTGTATTGCTTTGCTAAATGTTTCATTTAATGGAAATTCAATAAGTGTGTCTGCCTTCTTTGGATCGATGCTCTTCGAGCAGCCGTTTCGTATTTTGCTCTCAGAATGTAAAAAAGCGATGGTTTCAATGGGACAACAATGTTCATATTCAGGCAAGTATATAAAGGGACAAACTTTAGAATGATCCTTTTATCTTGTGCGATTATTTGCAGCATACACGTTCTAATTATATAAGTAAATTTCGCTAACACAATTTGTGCAGGAGTATACGGGAATCACTTTGGCGTCGGCAGGCATGTAGGCAATGTTGGTCGTTTGCATATCGTCTGTTGTATCAAATGTTTACGTATGCTCTATACACAAGGCACTTTATATGTACGCCAATACATAATATGTAGAAGTTTGTGCACTTACTCAAGTTCCAATTACTAGTACGTATAATAATTGAACATGTTTAATTTGTTTCGCAAAAAAGTGGCTTAGTTTCATGCATATCCATATGAGATTGCAAAGATATGTGTATTAATCACATGCTTTAATTCATGTGTGTGTTCTTCATGCTTAGCTTAGCAGAGTACTTGTCCATTAATTGTAGGCAACTTGTCGATACTTACTTCGTCAAAATTGTGTCAACATAAACTTTACGCAAATATTTCTGCTTAAATACCAAACGGTTAATTGAGCATTTTATACTATGTAAAATAGCAAGTCGTTATAATAAGGAGTATTAATACTAATTATATCCGATTCAGCTTTATGAGCCATTGACATACGCAGGGTACTTAACATATTCACACATGCGTACTGTGTATCGATAAAAAGACTCTTTTTATTTCGGCGCTTTAATACATATAGAGTATTATTAATTAAGCATGTGAACGCTGTGTTTCAAACATTTGCATCCGTATCAGAACATATCGAGTATTATTAATTGTACATGTGAACGCTGTGTTTCAAACATTTGCATCCGTATCAGAGTGAGACTTGATTGCAGTTTTGTGTATACAGTGTAGACGTTCAATGCTGTATCGTTCTAAATGCGCTTTGTACAATAATAGATGACCATGCATTATTTAAGATTTTAATATACATACATAACTTTACTGTTCTTTTTGCAGCGATAAGTTTTATGTGGATATAATCGAAACACAATCTGACACCTATACATGGACAATCGATTGTGTCGTAGACACAATGCACTGACATATAGAAACAGTAGTATATCACGCTTGTTTAAGTTTGCTCTCATGTGCTGACATTGAATAAGTTGTGTTGATATAGTTAACGTCGAGCGAGGACATATCTGTAGCAGACGATCCAAAGCTCTCAAGAAATTTATTGAAATCAGACACCACTGGTTGGCAACTGTGAAGTCACTCAAAAGTTCGCGTCTTCGATGGTATGGGCTTCAATGTTTACGAAGAGCACATACTTACCTAATTTTTAAACTCATGTCGATGCTAATAAGGACGGGATGTGGTCCACCTTATTCATCCGCAAATAGTAACAAGTATACCCTTAACATGAATAATACATTAGTCCAGTCAATCTACGCATTGACCTATTACAAATTGCAACATAATATCTGAGTGCGCAGATATGTTGATTAAAGCATTAAATAAATAATGTAAAAAGTCTAGAAAAATCCATGGTGGGGATATGGGTCAAATCTATGTTTTTTGTAATTTTAAATGATATTTTGTTACTGGTCTCGACTACCTCAGATCTACGCACGAATAAGATTTTCTGCAGATGAAAGATAGTGGGTTTTGATTGCTTCTTAAAAGCCGGACAGTTGAATATAATGATCAAAATTCGAATGAGAAAAGTAAGTCAAGCAATATATCTTTTATTCAATAATTTATATTTAAGCGCATGCACAATGTCCGTTAATAAAAAATGTTATGTGTTTTCGTGTTTTCTCATTGATCACAATCCAAAAACGTTTATAAAAGCATGTTTCAAAAAAGGAGCTTCAATGATCTACTGTGTGTTATTTGTTATATTTCTTCTGCACATGTATTTATATTCTGCTTTTGATTGATACAGCTATTACCAAAAATCGATATCTAGCGGTGGCGAGAATTTGTTGAAAATTAAAAAACTACGGAAGATTATATCTGCAATAAAATCTATATACGGATTTAAAACCAAATTTTTAAAGGACCTTTTTAATGTAAACATAATAATCGTCATATTTACTTGTTAAAATTCGCATAGATGCATAGTTCAATATACAGCTTTGTTTATAATCTTAATGTATACATCATATACTGCGATGGCACTTGTAATCTTGCTTTTTAGTTTTTATCGTAATTATTAATCAAAGGAATATTTCATGGTTGTGGTGTTCCGATGGTATGTGGCGCACTCGTTGATTGTGTAAAATTGAATTCCAATATTCCAGCAGGCTCGTGAACAACTAAGGCATCCAATCAGTTCGTACGATATAATCCATCATAACACCGTAGTCATCTTAAACTACTATGTTTATACCTAGTTTCTAATCTGAAACTGGTAGAGTGAAAGAATCCCCGTAGTTCAAACACTTATTTTGTTTTAATAAAAAGGTTTACTGACTAAACAGTGGGATAAATAGAATAAGAGATTTTTTTTCTAACCCTCGAATGATAAACCAAAGATGTCGATACAACTTTAGTGACAACGTACCTGATATTTTTTACATATGAACTTTATGGTGTGCCCTCTTCTCTATTAGGTTCTGATAGACTTATCAGGGAGTCCCAGAAATGTCAACTTGCAGACGCGATGTGGAATGTTGGGGGCTGCATGCATGAAGAAAACGTTGTTGATGAAAACTACAGAAATGTAATACATGGAGGCTCATTATTACAGCAAGTGCCCTTGAAAACGGGGATGTTGTTTTCAGAGATTTTCGAGTCTTACGTTAGATACATCAGCAACAGGTATCCTAATGCTGTCATTGTGTTTGACGGATATGCATCTGGTCCATCAACAAAACAAACAACACATATACGAAGACCTCATGGTATAACTGGTGCAAAGGTGTTTTCACTGAATCGACGCCGTCATCAACAAAGAAGAAAAACTTCTAAAAGAATTCCGAAAACACAAACATTTTAATTTTGCAATTGCTGGAGAATCGGAGAGGAATGGGTTCGATGTTTACCACGCTCAATTGGATGCTGGTGTGTTTAAAGTGAAGACTGCTTTTCAAATTGCAGAAACCAGCAATGTTGTCATCGTAGGCGAGGACACGGACTTGCTATAAATTGCCCTATATCACATAAAGTAAATTCATACAACAGTCGCCTTAAAGCCAGCAGCCAATCAAACGACATCAGAAGTTGTTCAGTTAGGGGATATTCAGAAGGCAAGACAAGAATTGGGCGGACAAACCAGAACGATGCCAGTTGTACATGCACTATCTTGCTAGGATACAACATTCCATATTATCGGGATCAGCAAAGGCAAGCTGTAAGATTTTTCCTTAAAAATGAAGAGGTAATTAACATGCCTGCGATTGTTTGTCAAAGTGTAACAAGGCTGTTGTTATTTTTAGTGGTGAACGAATTCTTGTTGCATTATTTGGCGGATTTTCCATTGAGACACTGGATTTGATGAGGTTAGGGATGTTTTCGCAAAAGGTCATTTCGAGCACCAACTACGTTCAGGTAAAGTAATTGCCACCAACATCTGCCGCCGCTAAATACCGAAGTATGAGAACGTTTTTCAAAGTTCATGAATGGCTTGAAAATGAGGAAAACATTTCGCCTACTGAATGGGGATTCAAACTAAAAGACAATAAGGTTATTCCCCAGAAAAGTGATCGCCCTGATGCATCATATAAGCTTCTGAAAAAGGTGAATGCAAATGCAATCAACACTGTGACACAAAGAGATGTTTATGTAGGATGAACGGCTTAGAGTGTATTGCGGGGTGCTCAGGATGTGGAATCAGCTGTACAAATGTACAGAAGTTCAACGAAACTGACTCTGTTTTAAATGTCATTATATCCATTATTGTTACTGCGACTTTTAAAACATGGTTTACACCATTTGCAGTTATTTTAAATTCAAAGATGTACTTATCAGTGTACGTAACATAATTATTATGAAATTATTATGTACAAAATGATCAACTTTACAGATTTTTGTAATAGTTACATCGTTCAACTGCATAATATGATATTTGACCTTTTAAAAGTCAATGTCAACCATTGTTACCCAATGTCAATGCAATATTTATATATCTTTAAACTTTTAGCAAATGTGTATGAACTTATTTAAGAAAAGCTATGTATCTTATACTGAATATATATAATATATTCACATAAATTGAAATTAAATAACCTCGTATAAGACTACCCCACCCACTCTTTATATAGAGATACAACACAAAGTTTAAAAAAAAATGTATAATTATTAACATTTTGACAGATGTATTCTTATCTCACATTTTAAACAAATGTATGTGTGTAAAAGTCTAAATACCTGTACAAGACGATGATTAAATTGTTATATTGAACACTGCTCAATAAAAGCTTTGTGTTATCATAAAGAAATACCCCACCAACTTTTATATTATATATATATATATAGGGGACAAATAGCGTGTGATAAAAGATATTATAGTTTCTGTTGTTTTTTTTATTGTCATAGTAGATTTAGATATAGCTATGTTAACATTTATGTGTTATGTAAAAATGATGAGAACTGAAATACATATGCATTATAAGGAGTTTCAAAGTAGAACAATACATAGATTAATTAGCCTATATTTGGTCTTGTTTTTTGTAACTGTCTCCGGCCTAGATTTTACGAGACTTTTTATCTGTTATACTATATGCATTTATGATTTAAAAACACCAAAATCATTTAAGGTTGCAATTTGTTTGAGGTTTTGGGCGTATCTGAGCTAGAAATAATGGACTACGTGTGCCATATATAATTGCATACATACCTTTTTTTAATGCGTTGTTTGTCCGTCAATCGAGCTATACGGACTGTACATTTTGAAGAAAAGATTCCAGAACAATTAAGAAATGTGTTAATCAATTGAACATTACCCCGTTTGTATCGTCGAACGGCTATTCATAATAATGTTTCCACAGTACATTAGTGATGGCTACAGACATATTTGAACTGATAACTTACATATTATTTGCAACGGTCGTTCACAAAGAATATAATTTGCTTTAAATTTCGTGAGATTCTATATACTATAATGTATATTGAGTAAACCAAATCCATAAATACGTAATAAAGAAATGTAGGAATATTTCAGAGAATGGATATGCTTATGATAATTTCGAGACATTTATACGTATAATATATTAACAGGATATACGATTACTTACATTGCTTAAACGATGGAATGCTTTAACAATTGAGCGTGTAGTTATTTCAAGAAAAAAAAGAAAACATAAAAATCAGTTTGCATACCCATTTGTATTGTCATATGATTTATTTAATTATGCTGGCACTTTTTTAATAAAATTACTTAAAGATGAATGAATACGTTATAAGTAAGACACATGTTTATATATCGCTAAAGAATGAAACGTTGATACTGTTAACACAAGATGTCGTTGATAATTTGTTTGTACACTGACAATACTATTGCAACCTACACATACATAACTTAGTTGATTTTCCTGCGGCGAGATGAGTTCAATATTGTTTCTAAATACGTGTCTCTTGCGTTAACACAACTGATCACAACCACGGGGACACATCATTAACGTTATTTATAAATTAATTATTTATGGTTCATGAACGCCAGGATAACGATGTCAAAGATTACACTACAGTATAACACAGCTTTAGTGATACTGGTCAAATTATATGTATTAGATGTGCGGGCAAGACTGATTTGTTGTGACGCTAACTGATATAGCCATAAAGACCTAGACAAAACAATTGCAAAATATGTACAAACAGAAAAATGAATATGAATATAATGAATATTCTCGGCCGTGCACTATTTCAAACACATTTCATAAGGAGATAATAAACAATGATTAATAAATTAGAACAGTTCCACATCTCACCAGGTTGTTATAAACAAAGTTCACGAGTGTGGACTTATATCCACTAAACAGTATGGACACATGCACGCGTAGTTGGTGAATACAGAACATATTGCATGGGATTAATTCATGATGTCGATAAGAAATACTGCATCGACCTGCATGTGTATGGACAAACTTTCCACAAAAAAGTAAATATATGTTATATGAAAAGAGAGACGATAAATTAACCTGTACTACATAGTTCTTTTTCAAAATGTCTCCAGACGTTTAAAAATGCGGATTGTTCCAACTCATCTAATTTGAAAAATCTACTTTGTAAATCTTTTAGTATTTTTAACGAAACACATATAGCACAAAAAAGGAACTTTGAAGTTACACAAGTGTTACGTAAATAAAGAAAATACAAATACAAAATACTAGTTGAATAATTTACAATATTTACCTTGATGTGCATTGTATTCAGTAAAACGCTAGGTTGTAATGTTTTCACTAAGAGAGTGAGAGAAAGTTCATAGTTTCATAAAGTTAATGTACGTTATATCAAATGCGAGACAATACATTAATCTGTACGACAAATGTTAGAATCACAAAATACCTATTACTCCACTTTTTTATAGCAAACGTAGATACTCACCTAGAGGGTAATTATAATCAAGTTTTTAACCTTTCTAGCATATTATCCTAAATGTGAAGGACTTTTATGTTTAGTGAGCAAAGACATGTAAGATGGCAATTTCATTATTTTATGGTCATATACACATTTGTTTACAAGCAGCGGAGCCGCGACTAACCTATATGTTTTATATTAGAATCAATACAATGTTAATGTAATTGTTTATTTCACGCGCTTAGATAATTTACACGCTACATAATCACGGTTTGCATAATGCAAATGTCGCATATAGTGACGTCTTCAAACATACATCATAGCATTGCATTCTTTTAACTTTAGCCAAAGTTGGTCAATATTGTTTTATTTTGTTTATATATCTCGGTCCAATAATTTCCATAATATGTGCTATAGTACGTTTTAAACGATCATTATAAATATAATTGTATTGATGGCATGTATAAGTGTAAAACCACACAGGGCGCGAATACAATTGTTATTAAGAGAGAGCCCAGAGTGCTAAAGGTGTCAAGCGCTATGATGTAATGCATAACTTCATATAAATAACGATCAACCACACCTACGTTTTATAACAGTAGCTTAATGGTACAGTGATTTAAAGTTATAATTGTATTACAATCGAATGAGTGTATTAACGATTTAATGTTCTATTATCCTGCTATCATCTAATCGAAATTAAATGTATCGTTCATTAAGCTTGAGCTGTCAAGAATATGTTTGGTGATCATGTATCATTAGCGTTTAGAATTATCTTGCATTTAGACATGCATATGCAAATAACACTATTTTCTTTTAAGTGACGGTTTTTAGCGCCTATCTTTAAACAGCCTTAGAGGATTTGTATTGCGTGTAGGAGGAAAAAAGACTTATGCTTCAAGGTTAAAGACACCCACACAGGCGATACAAACGGTTTGCATGCAAAACATCACCTGAACTATGTGGTCTCACTATTGCAGGGCCCTACCTAGCTTAATTATTAATTGCAAACTACGAATGATGATATTCACTGAATGATGCACTCAATTGTATAAAAGGGTTTGTATTTGTGCAATATATAGGCATTTGTAAGTAAATTTTGTGTATTGAACGTTACCTTTGTTTACAAATAACGAACAGTTGTATTCATTGTATGTTATGCAAATTCATTATAATTACATAAACAACGACATGTTTGTTAAACATGTATTGTATTACCAGTATTTCAAAGATTGATTTCAACTATGATTAATTGTGCATGCATGAGGCATAATTGATTTCTTGGCAAAGGTGACGCACACGATTTTGTTGGCAACAACCGGATAAAGTATCGAGTGTCACCAACTGTACAAATGTACTAAGCATTATGTTAATAAATGTACATTATTTCATTTGAACGTTAGGGACGGGACTCTTTCGTGTTGTCGGTTAATTGTTTTAAATATCTGTATTATGCGATACAATTATTATACAAAATATACAATATCTCTATAAACAACCATTTATTTTATTTGAAGTAGCGAACACGTGTGTTCGATTTTATATAAAGGACACTCTCTCGTTTTGATGATATTATACAGATAGATGACAGTACTTATTTTATGAAATCGAGTTAAGTTTTCAATTGTTGACGTCATGAATACGGTATATACGCTTCGTTGTTATACATAAATTGCCCTTGGCTGAATTGCTTTGACTCAAATATACCACCCACCCGCCCAAAGAGATTGCCTCTTATTATGTTAAACCTTCTTTGTATGAAGTACCGAGCAATTTAGTTCAGAATGACTGTTAATCTTTTGCGATCAACTTCGGCACGTGTTCGAGATACGTTCATTAACCGCTCATGAATATTGATGACTACGTCGTTGAGCTTTTGCGAAATAGCACGAAACGCATTTCATTATCTGTTGGCTATGATTGCATTAACCAGGAGCTTAACCTATAGTACAACAGGGGATGGGCTATCTTAAAGGCAGAACATCCGGCCACCGACACATGTCTCAGCTGTAGTGCTGGCATATTGCTTATGTTTTATTCTACTAGTCATTTGCACATTAACATTCATGTATCGTTTTTGCTTGTATATATTTTAATTCGTTCAAATGTAGAAGATCATTATGTGTTGACATTAAGTAACACATTAAAATTACAATACAAATGTAAATGACACAGTCGGCTGTTGCAATATTTATTCAGCAGATATGTCCTTTCGTTAATACATATGCGTAAACAAGTGGATGTCGCCAAATGATCAGGGGTCATTTTTATAAGTAGGCTACTGTAAGTGAATTCGATAAACTAACGTTAAAATTTGGAAACACTTTGTAATCCGAACCGGATGAATGCGTATTCGTTAACGGACAGGGTACTAAGTTTCTTTCTGAAATAAAGTATATTATATTATGATATAATTATTAGCGGTTAAATGATAATTTAAGTTTGCATAATAACTACTCAAAACTTATTATAGAGTAACAATGACGTATGCGCTATTGTTTTGATCCACACTAAGCAATATTATTCTACAAAATGTTAAAGGCATATAGTAAAATAGACTACTATGCGACGAAGCAGTTACAATGGGCTGAATCGGATCGACTTTTTAAGTGTGAATGTTTGTGTATATGATTAATTTTGCTCAAGTGAACAAATTTACATACGTAGTATTGCGGTTTCGTATACTAAGCCCACACTTAAAGGTCCTTTATGCATCATTTTAAAGAAGAGTGGTGTATTGCATTGCTGATAAGGCATATTAAACACGTCAGAATATTAACGTGCGTAACCGGATAATACCGCCCGACTATATTGTAAAAAGTATACACCCAATCCTTCCCTCTGTTTTCAATCTTAGCAAATCGACACTGTACTATTCCCGACTGTAACGCTGATAGAAAAGCGATAAATTAAACATTTTTAATGATGAAACCTTGCTTCATTTATTATGGTGTACGTTATCATTTAATGATCATCCTAATGTTTATCATAAATAAAGTTAAACTCATGCAATGTTTAGGACACTCAATAGCCATATTGTTTTTGATCATGTTATGCATTTGCACGGTGTGATGCTCCAATAATAACAACGTCAATGTTCAAGTTAATAGTATACACTTCAAATCAATATAATGTATATTATGGTGTAATTAAGTTGTTATGATGTATTCATCATAAATATGATCAGCGCAATATTCCTATCATTCTTTTTAACGTCCATAAATTACGTGTAGTGTACAATGTGCCTGCATACACATTAACCCTAAGATTAAATTATAAGTAAAATCATTTATCGAAGCAGGCATAGTAGATGATATCCACTGTAGCAAAAGAAACCCATCGCCGTTATTTCGTATTATTAAGTTAATTAACGAATTTGCTTGCAAACAAAACTTTCACAATAAAATACACGGGTTAATGTTGAATATCATAGTTTTGTGGTAAAAATGCGGGTGCGATTTAAGATGATTAACGCATACTGTTCTAAGTATTATTTCATAATATATGGTTTTCCGTGAAACACCATACTGACTGATCATACGTTAATGTAACACTATTGTAAAGTCGACGTTAATGGCATGTAGGTAAATGTTAATGTAAACGATTTATACATGTATATATTGAGCTGCTATATGAATGTGCTTTTTTCAGACGACAATTCGGATTGCGTGTGTTTGTACACTTTCAAGACTTTAACTGGGCTTACTATGACCGAACATGTCGTATCGTCGAATACATTTTTGGACAGTGCGACCTCAGGTTATTAAGTTGTACGGATCTTAAAGTGCATTCACTGTGATATTTCAAAACATCTTAGCATCGAGTAAACATTGCGAACAAAATATCTCTCATTAGAAACTAACAGCAAGTTCAACAACAAGATAATTGCAAATTAACATATGGTATAATTTTTTCTACCTATCAAGGGCTTTCCACTTTGCATAAAAAACGCCGCGTATCTGTGTGGGAAGTTTATTTCAATATCAACACTAATTGTGTTATTCCTTAATGAGTCAGTATGTCTTGACACTCTATTATTATAACCAAAAGTATTACTTATATCAAGTAATGATTATACCTTTAACGAACATATGCAATGACGACGCTGATTATGAACTATAAATCACATTTTGTATTGCGCTTTCATATGTAGTGTGATAATTAGTACTTCTTGTACGCCACTTAAAGACTAATAAACCTCTTATTTGTATCAAAAGTGGATTTGGGCGAAAGACAAACTTCTATCGGGTTCCTTTCCTGAAATAGTTTAATCTTAGCCACTTTAATAAAAGCGTTATTTGTGTTCAACTTTTTATGCAATTATTTTATGTATTTCGATTTGATTAAGTCTAAAACATCACATAGCAAATAATAGCATGTATGAATTGTTTCGTTATTTCAAAAGACATTTCTTTGAATGTCTTACATTACGGAAATATAAATGACCATTTCCATGCATACGAATGTATCAACGAAATTCCCATCCTAGAAATTTATGTCACAATGTGAGTGTCACCGATTAGTATGGCTTTTCATCTGAAAAACGAATTTCTTTGTTAGTTCTTAAATAATTTATTAGTCATCGGCTAAAAGAGCAGCACACCGAAATGACTTGAACGGTTCTTAGGTGTATTTCAAATATATGAAACGAAAATATAGTTTATATGAGTCTCATAAATGGTATTCGACTTGCGTTAATTTAATGAACCAATTGTTTAGTGAAATATTGCATGATGTTTTTTTCTGAACACTATTAAACTATTTGAACGTAACTTTACATGTTTTAAAATGCAAGATACACCAGGAAGACGATACCTTTTCCATAAATTCATTGTCGTTCGTATCACAAACACTTGACTATTAAGTTAAATGCGGTACATACATGCATCAGAGCCTCAGACAGGCATTGACATAAGCTTTGAAAAAAACGGACTTAAAGACTCATCTTGATTCTTATAACAATGTTGACATTGAATTTGTGAGCGCCTAAATTAATCTTGGAACGTCTTTATTTTGGTAAATAAACAATAAGACATATCGAACTAGTGAATCTGAGCTGAAAGTTAATTTAACGCCGGTGACTTGTATGCCGCTAAATGAAAAGCAAGCAATCGCGTCTTTAAAAAAGGAAAATTCATGGGTCTCGTCTCCTACCAATACATCAAAAAAAGAACGAGGCATATGCGAACATATAACACCCGCATAATAATAAATTCAGCGCCGGTTGAACACATATTCATATATCGAAGGGAAGGGTAATCACTTATTTATCAGGTGACATTTGTATCTTGCACGATATCGGATTAGAGAGAATACAAACGATTTAGCGACATTAGAATATTGGCATTTCTTTGAAACATTAACTACTTCGATTGATTTATTTGAATTTATGTGAATAGTTGCCAGAGAGTGGCATTAATCATTTTAACGTGGCGCTACATCAACAACGGGTTTGCTTGCCTTTCAAATGTACCAAGAGTCGAAAACAATAATAGTGGGCATGTTAAATATTTAGATTTGTTTGATAAACATTGACCGATTTAAAACTGCAAAAAATACCTTAGTCAATGTTTACAATAAACACATGACTTACCGTTTAGCTGGTTAACTCTATGAGTCAAATACAATCAAAGTTACGTCGAAGATAATCAGTATCTTTGGAATATGTCCTGCATATATATATATATATATATATATATATATATATATATATATATATATATATATATATATATATATATATATATATATATATATATATATATATATATATATATACATATATATATATATATACATATATAATCTTCACGGATTTTATTTATGTTTATAAAGTTTTGTATATAAATACCGATACATGATTTATTGAAAAAAACACATAAATGCTGTCTACATGTATGTACGTATATAATAATGGATGAGTTCTAATGTATTATTGGATATTCTGGAAGGCATACGGCCATTGTACAGAATGTTCTTTTGGATATGAGTAAAATATATTGGAAAAAAGCTTGAGGCAAATTTCTCTTAAGGAAATATGGCACTGTTATCAAAATATGAAGTCCATATTGCGTAAAATAATTTGGCATATAAAAGCACATACTGCTCATTCATTTCACTTAAATGTAGTCCTCACGACGCGTTAGAGCTAGATAAAGTAATAACACATTATGAATCTGTCTGAAAAATGATACTTATAATTTGAGACTGTCGACATGTTTATGTGATGCTCGTGACAATAATATAACAAGGTTTACAGTTTTAAAAAGCTACTATAACGATTGGTAGATTTAATAATTGAACGAGCAGTCGAATTGAATTAGATAGTTATACACAAATATAGACGGTTTGTTTGTCACATTTGTGGCGGTGAGTTGACAGGATCATTATGCATTAATTTACTGTTATACATGTATCATTATTTAACGTCCTAATCTCATGCATGGTAAAACGAACATACGAATAATTACAAATTATTCACGTATTGTATGCTGATATACTGCATGAACGACATGAAAATATCGCCAAGCAATATGTTAACATGTGCTTGATACATTCAATAAAGCAAGTATCCAACTTTTGTAAAATGTTTCACTGACGTGCACGTTTTTCGAAGTGTATGAGGTCCTATCCGAGCCGGAGGCTACATTATGTGTGGAGCTGGAGTCTTCCACGGCTACCCTTTCTAAATAACTTACTGGACTCACGAATGTTGGGACGGATGTTGTAGCTTCAATTTCCAGCTTTTTCGATGCACTGCTAAAATATATTTCAATTAAAGTATGTCTTGTGTTGTGTTCATGTGTGTTTGTGGTAGCGTAGGGGAGATGGAGTACCCGGAAGATATCCAACCTGTCTGGTATGACGACCACCAACCGATCTTACATGATGCCGGGAACGACACTTGAACACGGGTTGCCTAGGTTAGAGGCGAGTTAGCCAACCATTTCGCTAGCCGGATAGCCAAAAGAGTATCTTTTAAGTGAAATGCTTCTTTCAGTAGGGGCAACATTTGTTCGATTACGTGTAAGATCATATGATCATTGCATGAGTGGTAATATACAGTGGTAGTAGTAGCAGTAGTAGTAGTAGTAGTAGTAGTAGTAGTAGTAGTAGTAATAGTAGTAGTAGTAGTAGTAGTTGTAGTAGTAGTAGTAGTAGTAGTAGTAGTAGTAGTAGTAGTAGTAGTAGTAGTAGTAGTAGTAGTAGTAGTAGTAGTAGTAGTAGTAGTAGTTGTAGTAGTAGTCTTAGTTGTTGTTGTAGTAGTAGTAGAAGTAGTAGTAGAAGTAGTAGTAGTAGTAGTAGTAGTAGTAGTAGTAGTAGTAGTAGTAGTAGTAGTAGTAGTAGTAGTAGAAGTAGTAGCAGTAGTAGTAGTAGTAGTAGTAGTAGTAGTAGTAGTAGTAGTAGTAGTAGTAGTAGTAGTAGTAGTAGTAGTAGTAGTAGTAGTAGTAGTAGTAGTAGTAGTAGTAGTAATAGTAGTAGAAGAAGTAGTAATAGTTGTAGTTGTTGTTGTTGTAGTTGTTGTTGATTTTGTAGTTGTAGTAGTAGTAGTTGTTGTTGTAGTAGTAGTAATATAATTAGTAGTAGTAGTAGTATTAGTAGTAGCGAAGTAGTAGTAGTAGTAGGAGTAGTTGTAGTAGTATTGGTAGTAGTAGTAGTATTAATGTCGCATGTATTACGTTTTACGAACGTGTTATTTATATGTATAACTGTTTAAATGAAGTGGTACAAGTTATTGCAATACGTGACCTTTATATTTTAAGCATTGCAATTCAACATTTTCATTTTTTCTATCAAAATTAATAACAAATTAACAGATTTTAATCAATGGTTATCACACAATTTGTTCTGCAATTGCAACTTATATTCTCATATTCTAGATCCATATGAATAAACAACATCGTACACACTCATGTTATAATCATATAATTGCATGCATATTAGAATCGATACGCGCTATTCAACGGTTTAGATTTAAGCATTTATATGGAACAAATTAAATACAATCACACATATGTTGGCCCTTTGAAGTATTCATTTCACATATATTCGAGGTAGGTGAAATTGTTTTATGTGAATGTCATACGATTATCCATGTAATATCTTCGGCGGTTAATGCACTGTTTCAGGACGATGCAACAGTACGTGCATTGACATACCTCGGTGTGCTTACTTCAACAAACTCGCATCGACATAAATTAGTGTGTTTCGCATTTTGAAACAATGAATCAAGCAGAGAAAGAAGCAGTGGAATGCAAAGTACATATGAGCATATTGAATGTTAAATTTGTATAACCCTATGTAGGCTCATTGATATTAATTCAATTCCATTACACGACTCAAACTTGATTACGCATTGTGAATTACCACGGATTGAGGCGTCATATCCGTTTATTTAATGAGAGGTTAGGATTAATGTTGATATGTAAGATATTCCCTTGACGTAAACAATGTATTCAACAATATATTAGTTATAAGAAATAACACAAATATGTGTAATAAAGAAATATATTTACCTTTCGAAACTACGGACATGTTATTTAAGATAATTGTCTGTTTGTGTCCAGCACTCTTGTTAGACTAACCTTGTTTGTCAAAAGTAATCAAATACATTTGTTAACCTTCCAGATAAACTCTCGAATTTTGAAATAATCCTTGTCGTACAATTTTATACATTTATATGTACACATATTTCATTATATATTATTGATATTGCTAATAGCAGTGATTTGCTTAAAAATCATGGTCAACTGTAACCGAAGTACTTTTCTGGCTTATGTTGAACTATTAAGATACATGCACGGGTTGTTGTTTTTTTATTGAATGTGGGAAAGTGAGCTGATCGGATTACCTTCACACCATAGCTTTGCATTGACCGTTCAAAGTCGGAAATTCAAGTGCCAATCAGTGCATATTAATTGACAATGTTAATAAATATAATACGTTGATAAACAAATATAATTGTTCTACTGAAAGAGTATCTCGAGTTAAATCGTATGCTATGAGGCATACTATACTTCACCAGTTTTACATGTGTGGTATGGATGCAGTTAAACGTAACCCCGTACGTAGTTCAGTCAAATCTCAGTCTTCAAAGGAGGAAGGTACTAAAACTAATGAGGCCAAACTTAAACGCATACTTACAAAGTTTCTAAGTCAAAGGTTGTTTTAAAAGTTCAAAAAGTCGCAACGCTGACTGTATAGCGGTATAAATTCAAAAGATCAAAGACAATTCAGTGAAAAGTTATAACCGTAAAAATCATATATGTTTCAATATATTTCGAAACTCCCCTTACGTGATCAAGTCATTTATATGTTCAGTATGTGATTCTCATGTCACGTCATTGAAGTCATGTTTTCACTTGAAATCTGCATACTAGATCCAATTGAGATTGTGTGAGATGCGCGTTCCTTTTTGCGTGATTCGGGTAGAGTGCGATGTGCGACTGACCCTTTTTACGGTTTTAACGAATCATTCCAATGAGGGGTTGTATAGGTCTATATATTGTTAATAGACCAATGATGTTTTACCATAAGGGTAGTTGGAACAGGAAAGAGTTTATATCACTATGGAGTACCGGAGTTTCTTTTTGTTAATAGTGCAGATAAGCCTTCAATAGATTTTCATGAGGACACATAATGCAGCAACTTTATGACACAAAATGTTATCTTATTTTTTAAGCGTTGATACCTTGTGAATAAAAATAGGTGAAGTAATACGATGTAAATCAACAACTTATTAACATGAAGGTTCGCTTAGTTGCAAAATGACAATGCGTTTACGGTGACTTCTGACTTATCTATTTGTAATAAGCATCTAATAATCAAATACTCCTCCTTGAAAACAATTTTACGGCGAGTATGCATGATTGATGTTGACTGATCCCCCCCCACACACACACAAAACATGAAAACAATATTACAAAGTCTGTATTCCATTGAAAGATTGAACGTTTGTATTTGTTGTCAAAGCACATTGTTAATAATGAATTAATATTAAACGCGAACACTGATCTGATTAGACACTTTTTTGACCATAGGCTTCCATGTTAACCTCTGACGGTAATCGATGGATAATGTCTATGGTAAAGCACCCTATTAATTTCGAATGAGCTGAACTTATACTCTAGTTTCTCATATAACTTCTTTTTATTTCGTTAAAGGCAAATGAACTAGGTATGCGCTTATTTTGTAAGTTATGGTTCCACGTTTTACAAAACGGGCATTATTTATTAAATCATTTCGTAAATCATATAAACTGCAATCAACTCTCAGGAACAAAACACTTGCTTCGAGGAAGATTGTTTCAGAGATTAATCGAACTTTTGACGCTAAAACAGTACGTTTATTTGGTTAAAAGTTCCATTTGGTATGCACGTGTGTTTTCCAAGAATATAGTCTTTCATAAATAATATTTCAAATAAAAGTATTTATTCGTGACATGTTTAACTAAAATAAGATTGGGATGCCAATACATTAAATGACATGTTAATATATTCTAATATTCGCGCTGTCATAATGTAGAATCCTTCTGAAGAAGCTTTGCATTTTCAGCAGCAATATGGACGAAGACGGGTTGCAATTCACACATATAAAAAGCCTTTTGTGAGATGATTCATATTTAAACTGTCAAAGCTCTTACCCGAAACAAAATTATTGACATTCGCTTTGAATGGACATGTTTATATACAGTTATAAAGATTGTAGATAGAGAACATTAAAACAGTTATTTTCACAATTGCAGGCATTTTTCGTATATATATTTATATAACGTGACAATTTATATTGAGAGAGTAATCACATATAATAATAACTATATTATTCACGAATGTACACACCACACAAACGAATGTGAATACAGTAACTCGATAGCAAAACGTGTTCTTATTTGTTCGTGTGATTTGTACCTGTTCTATTGAATACAAATGAAGGCGTTTAAACAAATGCCAACATTGAGCCAACTCAATTTAGATACGTTTTTGATTTATTGTACTGAAGAACTTGGCTATCGCCGCTATCTAACATTACTAAATACAACCTAAAATAGCTTTACAAGGTCACACGCACTGTCAATTGCGTTATTAATGTCAAATCACTGTGACATGTGTATTAAAATGTATAAGCAATTTGGCCTTGTTGAGTCGAAATACTTTCGCGTATTGTGGGCAATGCATGCTATGTTGAGCTGAACACACATCGATATACATGTATTATTCGTGCGATGTTTAATTATATCGTTGCAGGTAAAATTAGCTGTGAGGACATTTTCATAAATCCGCAATACTTGCTTCCAAACGTTTATTTTATGAAGCATATAACGTAGCAATCCAAATATATCAGGATTGTACAGTTTAAACGTCTAATAAGCAATATTATACATATCTCTTTAGTATGTCCTTTGTGTATTTTCATGCTTCAATATACATGTATAATCGTTCTCTGAAGCACGATAAACTGTGAAACTTATTGAGTATATTCATGAGAAACGCGTGGATTAGCAATAGCATCTTACTAAGAATCACTTATTGTACATTCGGATACATGTTCCTAGTAACGGCTTTCATCCTTATAAAACAAGTGCTTAGTGCACTTGTACGAAACTGTGCAATATGAAAAAAACATACATAATTGTGTACCCAATACTGGAATATAATGGACGGTAACTTGGTACATATAAAGAATGAAAATTTGATGAAATTATTGGATATAGAATAATACTGTTTATAATAACATATTCAATATGTGCACTTACTTCTACGTACCTCGATTGCAAATATTTTCGTTTCAATTTGTCCATTTTCGTATTATACATTTTGTTTTAAGATGTTAACGTGCAATGCCAAAGTGGGGTTGGAACGCAATTGCTTGTTGATTTCAACATGCATGATGAAGATGCCTTTGTGCAATATTTAGGCTTGTTGCCAACTGTACGTGAGGCGAAACGAATATGTTTTGTATTGTGAGTCTGGCTTGATGACATAATTGATTACTTTCGATTTGAAGTTCCAGAGCATGGAATACTACATGCCCGCATTTGTGTCTATTTGCTGTTGTTGACAATGGATTTTTTGTTCTTAATATTACTGATCTGCGTAATATCAGTCGGAAAGCACGTTATTCACGAATGTGCTTCACCATTTTTGTTCAATGCTTATTGTTAAGTAAATTAAGTTGTTATCCAATCACAACTACACATGTTTCATTGTTTTGTTTTACACGACTTATCATGGTGTATAACCATAGGGATTGATGTGCATGCATATTGAATCGGCCTTAACCAACTCATTTTGTTAAGAAATAATTTGCGATATGTTCATCATAAAAAAATACTCGTTAAATTGTTAAATTGAGACACGTTCAGTCACTTAATAAAATGGTTAAAATTTGAGTCGCGAACTTCTAAATTGTGTGAACATCCACCATCGTCCAACAAACATCAAATGCTTTAAGTTTATAATAAAACAAAGTTTAAGGTTAAACATATTCTTAATTATGTGAATATGTAAAGTTGATTACTGCAAGTTTATACAATTTCAAATTTTAATTATAATATTTCGTCAAAGTTGTAGTGTGTTCAAGTTGTGCTATAAACGTGTTTTTGATTTATGTGTTTTATTTTAGTACATAAATGTTTTAGTTAAATGGCGTACAGTTGCGACCATATATTTCCATGGGTCATGATCATTCTTCGAAATCCTTGGAAGCACAGTTTAAGCCTCGTGTATTGCACCGGTCTAAGTCTTGTTCGACCTATTACCCAATTCAATATAATTATTTATCTCACTCTGTATACCGGACAAGTAGTATTGGTTGTTTAAGGTATTGTTTTATCTTTGAATAATATGCATCTATCATCAAAGAAAATGATTAATACAAGTGTA
>NC_068359.1:117070673-117090673 GCF_020536995.1 Dreissena polymorpha | reverse complement strand
GTCTATCTTTTTTCCTCGAACGATATTGCCAAAATGAAAAAGCATACATCTCTCAACAGTCAAGGAAAAGACAAATAGTATCACCGTGTTCACAATTTATATATCCTTCCATTTAGTTGTATCAAAGACGTGTCCATGTCGGTATTTGTGTTAAGCAAAAATTGTATACAAACATTATAATCGATACACCATCCAACATGTTGTCCGCATACAGTTTTTAAATCTCCAGATCCGATAAGGCTACAACAGCTCTTTGTTTTTTAGCTTATTCAACTGCAACGTGCCAGTCATCTTGACATGTGTCATTCACACATTAAAACATTCAGGACCAACATATTTATTAAACTTCTGTCAACACTTGAACAATTCTAATTTCTCTGCCCACTCACCCTGCAGTTGCACGCTCGTAATTGTATTATCGAGTAAATCCTATAAATTACATGGTCTTGTGAGCTGTTCTATATGAACCTTGATAGCGTACACAATCACCACAGACGGCGAATCACGCAGTAATTTCCGAATTTCTAATAAAACGCCACAACGTAACTGTAGCGCCTCATATATATTTCAAAACGACAAGACAGTAGCAATAATGACCTTTATCTCCTAACGCCGTAAAATGATATCTTATATTATTGTATCGGTTTATTCTTTGTAAGAGAAATGGTTTTAACTCTTAATCGTGTTTGGTTTTAACGTTTAGTGGCATGTATCTTCATCTCACTTAAAGTAACAATCACGCTCAAAAATATCGAATATTTCGTTAAATAAAGCTAACCCATAAAAAAATCAATGTTCCTTTTAGCAAAATGCAAAATTTCAACGTTAGATATTGTCTGGTAGAATTGATTTAACGAGATACAAAATGCTCGTTTTTATTTTTTTGTGGCCACAAATAATTCCATTTATATCTCCCATGAAATATCCGAACATTTACGGGCGAACACGAGATTGGATACGGTAAGCGTCGGAAGCATGACGTAGCTCTCATGAATAATCATTCTGTGAAATCAAAATGGATTCTGGGTAACTGGAACTTAGCGAATGCGAAAATGGCTTGTATAAATTATGCAAATGAACGCAACCCGAATGAATCCGATCCTGACTCGAAAGCGAATGTAGATTACATCGTGGAACGATATTTAGATACTTAGATGCTTAACAATTGCCGAATGCTTGTAATATAACGTTTTTACATCAATGTTAGTTGTTTTTGGGGTCTTCCTATTGTAACTAACCATCGTATGGTACTACTTGTTATCGAATGTTTTTATATAGCATAATACAGTAGCCGTATGTATTGGTGAGCGTGATAGTGACTTTAAGTAAGTTTTACATGTCATATATTTAATTCCATGTATTGCGTTTGCTTGTTGGTGCATTCAGTCGTAGTCTAGAATTGAATACATAAACACGATTGCTATTTTCTGTGTATCTATTATAAAACTACTGCTTTTCCAAAATATCTTCAAGATAAAATGACCGTTTGATCACGGTTTGAGCAACTTTTTTATTATATATCGATACGCTTTCCTTGTGACATGTATCTGACGTATTCCAAAATGTAAATTCCGCAGTATCAGCCGAATGCTTAAGATGGCTTGTCTGAGCAAAATAGATATACGACTGAAATAAACGTATATGAGACTTATTATGTTGCGCCGAAGAAGACAATGCACTATGAAGATTGCTTACTGTGTCGCACGTGCAATAAAGAAAAACATTTCTAACAATATCTTTCATAAAATAAATACACAGACGTTGTACCAATAGTAAGCTTTTGCGTGTCGTTACCGTACAGTTTAACTTAAAAAGCGAAATCTAAATGCATCTATAATTTTGCACAATTTGCGCTATACGGCGTTAACGAAAAATGGACGTTATATTAAATTTGTTCTTCTTAACCGCTGTGTGGTACTACAGCATATCAAAGTGACATTCGCATCATTAGATAAATATCGGTCACCGTCATTGGTCGAAGATGAATTAAAATACCGGCCAACATTCTATCATGTGAATGCTACAGACATCGAGAAATTAGCTCACCAGTCTTGAGAAGGTAAAACTGATAGCATGCATTGATGTCACATGCAATTACGAAAGATATCTTAGGGCAAGTGTCACCATAATTAGAATGTATGATTTCATATTCCCACCAGAGAAAACAAGCCCAGTTAATAAGCGGCTTATCTGTCATGTGCAATGCACCTTCATTAATGGTGTTTCTCATCACTAAAATTAAAATAGCGTGATAAACTGTTACTGCGCATCACACAATTATGTTTGTTAAGCATTTACTAAGACAAATGAAATTAATGGAATGCTAAGCCAAATAACATCCGCCCTCGAGAAATTAAATATTTACAAAATCATTTTTTGTGTCATTTCAAATGTTTTGTATTCAATATAAGACATAAAATGTTTGCATGTATATGATCATATAACAACGTGACACCATGTAGCAGCAATACTGTTCAAACATGTTATATAATTTATGCTAAGATATACAATTTTGACTTTGTGGTTTCGTTTTGATTAAAAAAAGGTAAATATTTATTGTTGTCTTTGGTTGTTTGTGTTTTTGTAAGAAAGAAATACAACATAATAATTATGAATAAGGATGAATTGCATAAAGTGGGTAGAACGCATACTGAATTTGCTATGAAAGTTTTATATATTTCCATTTGTATACAAATATATGAAGTGTATCATTGTTTAGGGCCATTTCTTTTTCTATTTGAACTTTAGTTTTAAATAATTGATGAAGCAGTTCATTGCAGGTTGTAGTTTTCTGTTTTTCATGCTGAATATAAAACATTTCATTAATATAATAATGCAATTCACAGCTTTTTTGAAGGTATTTACCCCAAAACTGATATCTAATATAGATAGTTGAACATTTAATTGATGTTACTCTAGAAAGGTTGTCAATTGATTCCTTAGACCTTGAAAATGTTTACACTCCCAGAAAAGGTGTTATATTCTTTTAATACGTTCACTACACATATCACTTAGATTTGTGTTGGATAGGTTGCACTTAAAAATATATTTCATTAAAGCTATAATTCATTAAACAAGTAAGGAGTCACCATATGTTTTAGAATGTTCTGGTAAAATAATTTCCATTTACTATTGATATTATCTAAATATCTTTTAACCAAACTGCATTTGATTGCATTCAGGAATAAATCTATGTTCGTTAGTCTGATAACTCCATATTCTTCTGATTGAATTACTTAGTTGAGTTCGCTTACTTTTATAAGGTTTACCGTCCCATTTGAAATTAAATATATCTGATTTTATATCTTCAATAATATCATTTGGTGGGTTTGGAACAACTGTTAGTGTATAAATTAATTTAGGGAGTGCAAACGTTTTCAACACGGTGTATTTTCCGATAAGTGTTAGTTTACGATGCTGCCATGATTTTAAACAATTTTTAAATTTTATAATTTAGGAAATATGTTTTTGAGAATTTGTTCATGTTCATTGTTTGCAAAGGTAATTCCTTACGTTGTTGCTTCATCTGATGTCCAGTTGAATTTCATTTTTTTAAGATGAATATAAGTTTGCTTCAATTGACCTATTCGTAGCACAGAGCATTTTCTTTTGTTTTGCTTTAGGCCCGATGCCATTTCAAAAAGGTTAGCGATTTTATAAGATTATTGAATGAGTCACTACTGTCGTTCAAAAAATAAGTAGCATCGTCAGCAAATAGGGACTTTTTAATTTCTTCGTCGGGTTCTAGCGATTTTATCTGTATATGTTTATTTGATTGGGTATAGTGTGATAGATACTCGATGAATATAATATATAGCGAGGATGAAAGTGGATACCATTGTCTTACCCCTCGTTCGATGTTAAAACTGTTTGAGGAAAAGCCATTGTTTATAATTATGCTGTTAATATCGGCATACAATAGCTTAACCCATTTTATAAGACTTTCAACGAAATTCATATTTTCTAAACAAGAGAACATAAACAAATGGTGTAGTGAATCGAAAGCCTTTCCGAAGTATTCTAAGAAAATGAGGCCAGAATTGTTTGGTTGGTTGAAATAATGTATGCACTCTTGTAGCAGGCGTACGTTTTCACAATGTAACGTCCTTTAACGAAACCAGATTGAGATCTTGAAATGATTGATGGTAATTTTTTTGCATTGTGTTTGATATACTTTTAGTTGCAATTGTATGATCATTGTTCAGTAAATTAATCGGGCGCCAGTTTGATAAGGATTCTGTGTTTTTCCAGGTTTTGGAATACGCGTTATTATGCATCGTTTTTGTAGCGGAGTTAAGTGAATTAATTAAATGTTTTTAAATAGCATTCCAGGATATTTTATACAATTCGATTGTAATGCCATCAGATCCTGGACTTTTGTTATTTTGCATTTCTTTTAGTGCTAATCCACATTCAGATTCATTAAGTAATCCGTCGCACAGTAGTTTTTCTCTTGATTTATAGCATGATGTGTATTTTTAAAAGGGTGTTATTTTCAAATGTTTTCGTTTATAGAGGAGTTCGTTGTTCTCCTAGTATTTCAGTTCTGCTTGTTATATCTTCGCCACTGACTACTAATTTGTGTACAGTTTTTTGTTCACTTTTGCGTTTTTCGATATTTGCGGAGTATTTTGTATTTTTTCATTGTGTTCTACATGATGTGCACGTGCTCGTAGCATTATTCCATTGAGATGTGTATGATAAATTCCTTCAAAAACTTGTTGTTTTATGCTATTTCGTTTTCAATGGTTTTGGTTTCGTTTGTGTTTGTTTCATGTAATTGTTTTTCAAGTGTTTCAATGACTTTGATGGTTTCAGTTTCAAGTTTGCGTGTTTCTTTATGTTTAAATGATGTATCTAATTGTTGTGTTACGAATATTTCCTTTGATTACTTCCCATAGTGTTTGGGTTCGAATTTTTATCATTTTGAACTGGATTGAATATTTATTGTTTTATTTGCGTTTGATATTGTGTATCTAATAAGATGCTGTTATTAATTTTAAGTATCATAGGCCTTTTTCAGGTTGTATTTTTTCAGTTTAAGTTCAACTAGAGAGTGATAAGTCATAAATCCTGGTTTTATGCTACATGTGTCAACAATGTTGCAAAGTGACTCAGATATTAAAAAATAGTCTAATATACAAAATATTGTTGGTTTTGTATTTGAGTGTCAGGTGAATTAACTTTCGTTTGGATTTAATGTACGCCAGATATCTATCATATTGTAGTTTTCCATTATAGTATTAAATTTTAAAATGTTTCTGTTTTTAGGGTGAGCATAAAGGTTTACCTTCTTTTTATCTAATAATGGATTAAGAACAGTATTGAAATCACCACCTACTCTAATGTTTGTATCTTGTTATTAATTATAAAGGATTGTAATGTTTCGTAAAAAGTTGAATCATCTATGTTAGGTCGGTAAACGTTGATTTATGTTAATTGTGTTTCGCGTATTTTTATATTTAAACTTGCTTGTCTGCCAATTATTATTTCGTTACAGTTATCGACTGTGATCCCTATATTATTTTTTATCAGACAGGCAATGCCTTGTTTATTAGTATGTTGTCTAATGAGATATATGTCACCGTACCATTCATATGTTCAGGTTTGTGTATGTGTCAATTGAATTTCTTGTAATAGGCATATACTATAATGTTTTTCCTCGGATCATTTTAACCATTTTATACGTTTGTCTTTATTGTTTAGCCCTTTCACATTCAAAGTACATAATTTTATCATTTAAAGAGGTGGAGGGTGATGTAAATGAGTTTGTGTGTGATTGTCCAGTTAGTTTCTTTTTTAAAACATGTCAAGTTGCTTTCTATTATAAGACATACTATGTCCATACATACAAACAAAAATAAAAAAAATAAAAAGTAGGGATACAACAAGATAAATATCCCATAGAAATGAAGAAGCAAAAAAAACATAATCACAAAAATGAGGAAAAGAAAAACAATAAACGACTGGCTTTACTAAACATTCCAAATATTAACTAACATATGCAAATCAGAAACATGTTGATTTATATGGAAGGGAATATCGGCCAGTTCTCGCATTATGCTTTATGGCATTGTATTTCATGCAATTCATTTTCCATGTCGCTATTTATAATTGAAGAATTGAATTTCTGTCTACATCATTGCTGTATTCGTGACTTTGTGCATGTTTGTATATTTTCTTTGTATATATGCACTGCTTAATTAAATGTTAAAAAATATATTAACTATATATATTGATACTAGCTTTTTACATTTAATAAATTTAAATGAACATGTAATAATAAATGTTCATAATTACATATTGTGAATTCATCAGTAATAATGAAAAGCAACCAAATGGAAATAACTTATAAATAGTTTGTAAAATAAAATGCTAATTAGCATTCTCAAAATAAATTAATCGTCTTCATAACAATGATGTCATTATCAAAAAATGAAGCGGGGAACCAATTTTACAACTTGTATTATCACGAGAAGAGGTCGCTGTTTAAATTATACTTACTCCCGCCCGGTATTGAGTCTAAATTCTCATCGAGATTAAAATCCAAACACGTAGGGACCGGGAAATACATCCGTCCTGATTTCAGCGCCGAAAAAAGGGAAGACAGCCACACTGAGTAAGTCATAATTTGTAGACATTGTGTTGTCCAGAGCCCCTCTCTTATGTGGTAGTTTATACCAAAATAAGTGTAGTGTGACCTTAGTAATTGTGTTGCATGGTTGTTCCACCGTAAAAAGCCACGGTCCGCGCAAATCACTCAAAATACCAGATTAATAGTCTTTATAGCCCCCACGGTGTAAGTTTGGTGTATTTTCTTGTAATGTGTTAGGTTTCATTTGCTTAAATGTTTGATAAGCTGCTATTAGAAACATCACATTTGTTGGTTTCTCGAATTGATTCAATAATTCTGTACCAGTTTTTCTATTAAGTAAATTTTCTATAGTATAGATATGTTAAGATCTAACTAATTCTTCTCACAAGTCTGTTAGTTTTGTTGATATTAAGTATCGCAGTCGAAGAAATTGCATTTTGAATTTAATGATTTCTTTTACTGAATTTGAGGCAATATAGTTGACAATATGCACATTTATTTCTTAGAAAATAAAATTTTTGCAACTCAGCAGACCAATAAACTTTCCATCAAGGACCCTCAATTATCTGTAATATTTCTTGATTATGTAGTTGTAAGATGGTACTTTTAAATTATTTGTTTTATCTATAGGATGACACAGGTATTCAAGATGAGTGTATAAGATGCTGTACAATGATTCCTCTGAGACTTCTGAGAGAGCATGCTCAAATTTGTCTAGGTAAAGAAGAGGTATGTCTGTAAATGGGTACAACAATCAATACTCGAGTAAGTTTTGTACACGGATCTATCTTGAAATTGCTCATGATAGTTGATAAGCAGTTTTTAACTTTTTAGAGAGGGATATGTGCAAAATGATTTATCTGCTGTACATTTATTTAGAACTTATACCTTGTACCTTGGAAGTTGGTGCATGTTAATGTTATTTCTTAATTGTCACAGATTAATGGAATTATATGTCCTAATTAAAACTAAGTGACATGCCTTTTGATAGCTTATAATAAACACGTTATGGCATTTTTGTATAGACTCAGAAAAAGGTCTTACTGTGGTTACCATAACCACTCATAGTAGCATTAGAACAACAAAGGCAAGCAAAAAAATATATTTCATATTCAATTTTGGTAGTGTAGTTGACTTAGAAATTGTTTGAACATCAATATGTTTAAACTGTTACCATTACTGCTTTAATGACAGTGCTTTGTGTCTCTTAATTGATACACAACAATTAATTTTTCATAATCAATGTGGTGGATACCTCAATTGTAGTTGGAGCTAAACGGAACAGGAATACTGTGGATGTGCCAATATGTACTTTCACATGTTTATGTATTTTTTTAAAGCAGAATGATCATTAAAAATTATTAGCTAGACGATTTGATGAATATGGAGAGATATTGCAGTCACCTATGTATTGGCATTGGTGTTGCATTTTGGTTTAAATTTTGGCATGCAAGAACATTAATTCTTATCAATCCATTATTAATTATGGCATTGCTTTAAAACTTAACTAATTAAATGTTTTAATTTAGTGTAACACTACAAAAATAGATAACTCTTGACTGAATTTATTACAAATTACGGCCCTTCTTTATTTTAGATTTGTGTTTATTGTTTCTGATGAAGAAATTGATATGTTTATATTTTTATGATTATGGGATTTGCATTTGTATTTGAAACTATATGACATGCTCAGGAGTTTATATTAGATGTTACACTACAATGGTAGATAAATCTTGATTTAAGTTATCTAAAATTATGATCCTTTTTGGCTAAACATTTAATTTCATTCAAAGTTTAAGAAGCTGAATCTTATAGTTAACAACTTATGGGTTACATACATGTAACTGAAAAGAGATAAATTGGCAGAGTTCCCATTGAACTTGTAATGTATGACTTAAACACTGCTGAAAGAAGTGTCGAACTTCAACAACTGCAGTAAGTTTTATAAAACTGTATTTTTAACTTATGTTTATTATGGAGCTTCCTTTTTGGTGAAGTTATGAGTTTTATTTGTTCCAAGAGGACAAATTTCATACACAAGGGTTGAATTTGAATCTGAGACTGCAAAAGATGTCATCCTAAACATGGGAGATGTGCTTCAAGCACAGAATAGTTGTCCAGCTCTTCCAAAAGGCATCAATGAAGGTTTTCTGGTGTTTGACCACAAAGGTGATCAGTTAATCACAATCAATACCTGTGCACCATCTATAAGTGTAAGTAAATTGTCAGATATTAAAAATTACAAACTCATTTGAAGAAATGATGACTAATATTTTAGTTGGGTCTTAAGGGTATGGACTGAAATAAATTTAAATGTTAAAAAATGACAAATTTGTGTGAACTGATTATTATAAAACATGTATTATCAATATATGTAATAAGTACATAACACTGAAATTGATAATGTATTAAGAATGAGCAAATCCATGCAACATCTTTCAAAGAGATACATATCTGGCATATGAACATACTGGTTTCCTTTAAGTTTATGTATATAGTGAATAATGGCCCTTTAGTCACTGTTGGATCAGGAAGACAAGTTTTTATGCCCCCGGTACGGTGGTATATAGCAGTTGAACTGTCCGTCAGTCCGTCGGTCAAGTATGTCTGTCAGTCTTTGTGTCCGTCCAAATGACTTTAACATTGGCCATAACTTATGCAATATTGAAGATAGCAAATTGATATTTGGCATGCATGTGTATCTTATGGAGCTGCACATTTTGGGTGGTGAAAGGTCAAGGTCATTATTCAAGGACAAAAGTCAAAAAAATACAATCCAAGGGAAGTTCTACGCTTTAAAAGGGAGATAATTTCTAAACCTGCCGAATTAAATATCGAAATTTTATTTTAAAGCGGCGCAATTCGGGGCATCGTGTTTCTGACAAACACATCCATTGTTTAATAACAAAAAAACTTCTTGGATGGAAAGATCTCGGTAAAACATTGAGTTCACTAGAACCATAATGTTCTGCTTCATCATTTTGGAGTTACCGCCTTTTTACAAAAAAAATGTTGTGTACTTTTTGTGTTGCCTGATTATAGTTTGGAGACATAGGTTTTACTCAGTGCCGATGCAGTGGTGAGGTCCTGTTTGCTTGTCTGAGCATAACTCTATAAAGTACTTGTGGTATCAACTTCATGAAACATAACTAGCATTCCTACTTTTTGAGTAAGTGCCCTTTGTTATATTGCATACTTTTAAATTTACAGTTTTTAATTTTCCATAATCTTTAAGCTACTTTTTTATTCAAGTTTAACTTTAGTCCAGCTGTTGATCTTAACATGATACCATTTATGTTGTTTCATAGTCTGTAATGCGTTTTGTTTTCCCTGAGTTTTTCTTTATATTCTTCTCTATTTTGTTTGGTTACAATTAAGTATGCTAAGATGTTTATTTCATTTTGAAGTTTTTCCTCCAATTCTTTTTTTTCCTTTTACTTTCAAATTTAATTTTTTAGTTTCTTACATAACGTCTAATTAATTCCCAAAGTATTTCAGGTCTTGCTTATTTATTAAAATTTGCCATGTCATTTATGCATTTTATTATTTGCATACAATACGTTTCATCTAGCATCAAACTATTGTTTATTGTAAAATATCCTTGACCTCTATTTTGATGAGAACAATCAATATTTAAAGAAATTTAAGAATGGTCAGTTTTATATCCATGTTGTATTGTACACTCTTTGCCTACGGTCAAATTCTAGAACATATTAATTTATACGAGCATGCGGTATCTCCATAATTTTATTAGTTTTATATTGAATATCGCCTAATCATTTCTTTTACAAAACGTTTGCATTAACAGAGTGATAGAAATGACATTTACAGACTTAAGATTGCGGATAAGGGTGGTCATGACTGTCCTTTAACATTCAGGACAGAATCGCTTCAATCTCTATATTCAATATTTAATCTCAGATCAATTACAATGGCCATTCTAAGATTGGAGAGTAATCAAGGAAGAAACTTATATTTTGACCGGATCTTAAAGATAAGATCCATCTAAGATCGATATTTAATACCTACCCAGAATGATACTGTTTTAAGATGATTGTATGAATTCTAAATATACAGATCTGTTTTTAAGATTTAAATGATGAACTGAAATTTTTTAATGGTGGAAATCCCATCTTTTGTGCTCAAACTAGCTTAGAATGGAAAATATTGCCAATGTCTTAAAATTATCAACCTAGGGGATCCTATGATTGAGATTGGTAAATTATTCCATACTGAAAAATACCTTACATTACTTTTCTTACACTTGGGTATATGAAATATCAAATACATTATGGGGACCACTACTACAGCTATACCATTTGTGCAAATTTGAAATCAAACTCAGATCACCAATAGCAAAATTATATAGAGCCTGTTTTTGATTCCAATTAGACCTAATACAAATTGCCTCATAAAATACCAATTCAAGTAACATTAGCAGGTTTAGCCAATAAGGTGAACAGTCAAAATGTTTAAATGCGTAGTTTATTTATCAATTATTTACCCAATATAAATTTCATTCAAAACAGGTCAATAAAAGTACATATGTGTTTTGAAAAACAACAAATCTGGAAGCACAATGCCTAAATATATATATTTACTTGTCACTAATGATCAATTTGTGAAAAAAGTGGCAAGGTATACAAGTTTTTAAATAACTTTATCAGCAAGTTTTGTCATTCATATTATAAAAGTATTAAAGTCATAGTTGTCATGACCTTGACCAATAGGTACTTTGCTGTTTCAGCAGCTACAGAAATGCAATCTAGTTAACTTGAACAGTCTAAAAGCAGTAGCAGCTATTATTATCAATCTTTTCTTCTCGAAATTTGATTTGAATACTGTCTGTGGACCTTGGTGGACTACATTTAGTTAAAGACTAGTGACACTTCAACATTCCAATAATTCTTTGAAGATATTAACACCAAAATTGTTTGTGTCTTTTTTGAGAATATGGTTCAGCTGTTTTCTGCGTTCATTAGAAATGTCCATGCTCTAAGGAACTACTACCGATTCTTGATGAAGCATGACTGTTTCTGGTTTGTACTCTATACCGAAGATATCTGCATTGACCTGGAACGATATAAATGAATGTACATTGTAAGCATTTACCTACATATTCATGTTACAATCATTATTCAGGATTTGGTATAGACATATTTAGTTAAAAACCGACCCCGTTCTTTGTCATAAAATTCGCCGCCCCAAAAGTCACATGCTAGCTACATGTTCGCCCCAGCTCAAACAGTGCACCTCTGCACATCTAGCTTGAAATTTGCCTTTTGCCAACGAAAAAAGTCTACCTGCAAGTGACGGATGACAGAAAAAGAAAATTATATAATACGTACTTAATTCTTTTGTGTTCTTCTGCTTCGTTTTTGTTTGTTTGCTGTTCTTTTGTGGCACTGGATATGTGTAGGACAAACTTTCCGATGGAGAACCTTTAACAACACCGTTTAGGGAGAAGTTTGTAATTTTTACACGTTTCATCGGTTATCCCCCTTTGATTAAAAGGGCCAAATTTTGCGCAAGAAATCGAAATAACATCGAAGTTGTATTAAAGCTCATCCCGTGTTTTCTTTCCAATGACTTTTGCAAAATGAAATTTGAAGTAATAATTATATTGTATCATTTCAACACGTAAAGTTAAGAGAAGAAAAGAAGACAGGGAACGTTAGTAAATTTAGCATTTTCATTACATTTTACTTTATTACATAAGAAGAAGAACTAATATATGTTAACTATATAAATGGCGAAATGGAAAATGATATGCATGATATACAATGTCAAAAAGCAAAATGCAATCATAAATAGTAACATAGAAAATGAATTGCATGAAATACAATACCATTATGCATAATGCGAAAACTGGCGGATATACCCTTCCATAGATTAAACACTTATTTTGCGAAAAGGTATGTTAAGAAAAAAATATTTTCGTAGTGTTTCATTAATAAAGATGTGTACAATTTAAATACATTTAATTGATTACATTTATACAATCTAAATGTATAAAACTTAGAGTTCTTATTAGAGATTATTTTCGTTTTATGTGTTTATAACAATTAAAATAATAATGACATAAACTATTTTAAAATAAAGTTAAAAAAAATTATCATGTCGAGCTTAGTCGCATGTTTGCATATGCCAAACTGTTCAACGCACGTACAAACAATAAACGAATTCCCCCGTCACCTCGATAGATTATGCAGAACTCCCATGATCTAGTCATGCTTTTCTCCATTTGCGTCACTTATACCGGTGAACATTATTTCTAAGTTTATCTGCCTTTACGTATATATTTAATGTATGGATCATTACACAGATGTTATTTCACGCTTGGTAGGTGGACTAACTAAGGCGATCATACACTTGAACTTTCCGATGACGTCCGGTGTGACCGAACGTCAACTATATATTTAATGTGGCATAGGAAAGCAAGCATTTGTTCAGATATTTTGGCATGGTTGTCCAAGACACGAACGTTTTTGATAAAGATAATGGAAAACATATAGCCCGTTGCTCCACAGATCATTTTGAAAACTATTTTACGTGCGTTATGTCTTCACAAATCTTACAACTACTCGTACCTGTGTAACCCTAATGTATCGACACGCAAAGCGATACACAAGCAATATAATTGTTGAAATACAAATATCAGTATTATACAAGGAAACATCAATGTAAACTGGTGTGTAACCAAATATAACCTTAGGGCTGCAAGTATTAAGGAACAATCTATACGTAAAACATAACTAAATGGTAAAACACACGCTTGTGTGGTCTTTATAACTAAAACAGTACATGTTCGTGATAGTTCTTACGTTAGCCACTTTATCGATGAAAACAACCCTCAACCTCAACCTGTATAAATCCTTTGTGCATGGCATGTAAATTAAACGATACATAATTATCATATTATATCATGAATGGCTTGCTTTAATATATAATGTATAACACATTTTCGTCATAGCATTTGTTAACATAATTTAATTATTTGAAATAGGTACATATCTTCACAAATCCAACAACAACGTATACCTCTGTATCCCTAATGTATCGATACACCATGCTCTACATAAAAATAGCTTTGTTGAAACATCGATTTTATAATAATACATTATATTGCAATATCAATGTAAACGGGTGATTCACGCTATACTGTCTACATTGTGTAATCAAATATAATCTGGACGACGCAAGTATTTTGGAACAATCTATACTTCAAACATAAGTGTGTTGGGACTTAATGACTTGAACATCACATGTTCGTGATATTACTGACGTTAGTAACTCCGTATCAATGAAAACAACGCTAACCCTGAACCTGTATAAGCCCTTCATATATGCATGGTGAGTACATTAAACGATACAGAATATTCATATTACGTCATAATTTGCTTGTTTAAATATATAATGTATACCATGTTTTTGTTTATAGCATTTGTAAACATATTTTTATTCTTTGAAATATTCAAAGAAACATTATTTTGCTATATAAGAGGTTAACAAGTATTAACAGCTTCCATTTGATATATTATAGAAAGCTAAAATTCCTCCAAACTACTTCAGGCCATTAACCAGTCATTAACATTAGCTTCAAACGTACGTGATTGAAGAACTCTCTAGAATAATGCACCACCTAGGCAATGAATTGTTGAACGCTCCAGATTGTGTTTGTGAATAATAAGCACTTACAAAAAGGCAACTCACGCAACATCTATATATTGGGTCTGAAATGGCAATTAACGTGACGTCTGATGCTGAGGCCCGTATACAAATCTTAGGCAAGCACGTCTTTAAATTGGACATTATATTCTTTACTAGTCTCCTAGACATAAATCATGGCCACATGAAGCATACGCGGAAATAATATCAAATAATACTAGTTCAGCGCCTATTCGACAACTTCCTATTGAACATTAATCACAATACCGGAGCATAAAGTACATATATCCTGGGTTATTTGGATCTGGCCAATAGACATTCCATAAAATCAACCAACTAGAGAATACAGAACGGTCTTAGAAACAATTACAAACTTGATAAATTGACTTGCATACTTGTCAGAGAATGACTTAAATCGCTTTGATGCAGCGCTACAGCACACTCTTTGAGTGCACGCGGGTAATCAATCAAGTGTTGAAAACATGCCAAAGGAGAATGCGGCATAGTTAGTTGTGTTTGATAAAAAATGCACACATTTAAAGTAATCAATTCAATGTTTACTATACAAATGTATAATAGGCCTACGCAATTAAGTATTACTCATATTGAACATTATTATGCGTGCATACGTATATTGCCTGTACATGTATATGTTATATATTTGTCAAACTAGTGCATGCCAATACACACAAACTAACGCCAAAACCACTTCGTTGATGTGTAGATTAATTGGTTCATTGTACAGTTACTTGATAAATATCACACGATAAACATGACTGCGTTCCATATTTTCATTTTTAAGGTAAGTATTGACTTACTGGATGACATTCATTAATATATTGGATGGAAGAACGTTGATGTGACGGATTGTCTTAATTGTACGATAGAGGAATCATACTGACACATATTTCTCTTAAGCAAATGTGAAAATTATCTCAATCTCAAAAAAAATATTGTCTACGATCAAATAGCAGATACAAGAGCAGTATTTTTATTTCGGCCGTGCTCTGCAAACAAGAGGTTTAATGCATGTGCATAAAGCGTCGACACAGATTAGCCTGTGCAGTCCAAAAGTCTAATCAGGGAAGACAATTTACGCCTAAACTAACTTGTTGCTTAGACTTGGTTTTCTTGAAACAAAAATAGCATCGAAGCGGATATCGCCGTCCCTGATTAGCCTGCGCGGACAGTACAGGCTTATATTGGACGAAACTTTACGCACATGCATTTTAACCCATTTTCACAGAGTATGGAACATTTGTAGTTATAATACGCTATTACGTCTCTGAAGAGCTTATACAATACCGTATAACGTAACACATCCTAGTATGTTTTGAAACCATTACGATTGTTTTGACACTAATAACACCTGTCATACATTTACGTACATACATTCAAGTAACTGTAAAATTAACAATTGAACCGGTTGTCTTTATAACATCGCTCCTTATTTAACTTTATTTATTATTCATTTATATGGTAATATAACCTTATTGATAATATAACCTACTTGCCTAGTATTAATGGAGACGGTTTAATGGCTATGCAGATTAATTGACTAAAGACTTCGAATAAATTCGTGTATTGGGTTTTATATTGCGTTAACTTTAAGCTCTCGAAGATTGTTTTGGATCAATGAATCTGATCAAATCTAAACATTCACAAACGTAGTCATTCGGATCAATTGCCCTTTATTGTAATTGTAGTATAGTGAATACGTAACACGTGAATTCGCCTCACGTGTCTTCATAATGCAAAAATGATAACATCGAGTGCTAGTTAAATGCATTGCAATGCACAAGATCCCTCATAAGCTAATGACCGCGAGTTCACTAGACACAATTATCACAGTAAGTACAGTATATGATTGTTTGTTCCTACCTCTCCCCAGCGACAAAATGACATTACAAGACAATCCGCGGCTAATCCTCTTTTGGAAAACCTTCGTAGATTCTTAAACATAAATGAGTATTGTTTTTACTAAAATAAATAATAGCATTCAGCAATAATTTTGCGTATCACACAGGTAACGTGATAGAGATTTGCCGAGGAACGTGATGTTATAACATATACACTCTTTTCCCGCCTTTCGTATAAATTGTAAACACTGGATTGTAATTTCGAAGGCGCGTGTGAGACGCATTTTAATTTTTAAGGTGAGTGTTATTGTTTTCAGTATAACACGTATTAGTGTGATCGTTTAATACCTTGAGGCTATAGTATTATAGTCAATATTATAAAACTTTCATTAAATAATCAATTAACATGTACATGTGCCGGTATTTGGTAATGTCCACGAAGACGATATGCAAGTATTCACATGTTTGTATCGCAATTTTATTATAGTGCAACATTGGCGCTTCTTGGGCGTCATTGATATTGTAATGCACCTTTTATGTGTGACTCACAGCCGTCGATAATTTGAGCGAACCAATGAAGACTTCTTGGTTTCCTTTGCTGCGACACATACATACGTTCCGCCTTTAGCATTGTAATACGTTCTTTTGTCAGATTATTGAAATGAATGTTTATTCAATTAAAAACAAATATCATCTCAAAACATTCCAAATAAGTTTGTGTTTGTTGTTTTTCGTTTTTTAAATGTCTTGTGTTACGGAAATATGCAGGACCAATGAATAAATAAATACATTTAGTTAGTTGTGTTATTTATGAAGCGAAAACTACCAATGGGTCTAAAGACAATACTTATGTTAGAACATATGTAATTAATTAACACTGAACAATGATTGCTACGTATGTTCTCAGGAGTCCACACAAGCATCGATATATTCTCCTATTTTCACATATTTAGTTCAATTAAATTGTAGTATTTTCCCCTATTTATCTCCATTTTTTAAAGTTTTTTTCCATTAATGTACATGTTTCTCTTAGAATAGACGTATTTGCCATTCTGATGTTATGTTAATTTTAAACTACAAACTCTACCCAATCGAAGCAAAGTATCCTCTGAAAGATTCTAGGTTTTTAATTGTCTGCTTACTCGAATAGTCCTACACAAGCAAACATGTAGCTTATATCAATACAATCCATGCTCTGTTTTATATGAGTGATTTATTATAAAATAATTCGCAACTATCGGGCATGATGGTATAAATAATATAAATATTCGATTATGACAAGGGTAACTACTATGGCAATCATACGAAGGGGGCAAACTAAATATGCTTTGTTCTGCAAAATGCGCGAACAATTACCCGTTTAATCGTTTATTTATCGCGATAGCAGGACCAATTCGATCGATGCATAATACTTATTCGTGTGTTCTTTGGTATGTGTAATAACATTATATTATGATTTATATCAGGGAGACAAGTCATGCTTCCATCGTAGATTCCACGAATATAACTTTTTCACAGATTTCACGGTGCCTATAACACGTGCCTTTTTCGGATCTGTGTTGGGAGAATTAAGCGCGACCTTGTTAACATTTTTAAGGATGTCTTTTTAAATATTTCACCATTTTTAATGGTATAAAGTGGAGAGCCCGCTCACTCGTAAGAGTTTTCTATAGGTTTCATGATCTTTTAAAATAAGTTTGTATTTTGTTTTAGTAAAGTGCAACCGCGCGTATTGAAAGGTTAGAAAAATGTCGGATCAGTGTTGGGACTTCATAATATAAACGTGCGGTTGCACTTTACTGCAAAAATACTTCGTTTGAAAAGCTCATGATACCTTTATAAAACGCTCACGAATGAGTGGACTCTCCACTCTATCCCATTGAAAATGGTGAACTATTTAAAAAGACATCATGACAAATGTTAACTGGGTCTCGCTTTATTCTCCCAACACAGATTTTATAAAGTCACGTGGTATAAGCACCGTGGATTTGGGAATGTATTAAAGTTAGTCAGTAAATGCGTGAAAGTGATATAAGTAAACTTTGGATCTAAACAGCTCCAGTTAAAAAAAAACAAGAATAAAATAAGAGAAATAAAAAAGTAACCCTCAACTGGGCTCGAACCACTTACCCCTTAAGTAAACGTCTAACGCTTAGATCACTGGGCAATCAGTGATCATACAATGAGTGATGTGTTTTTTACTTTATGTAAGCAATCCTCGTCGTGTCAAAACATGTAATGTCAACAACAGAACTCTCCAAATTATTCAATCGTTTCGAGGTGCAACGCTTGATAAATTTCAGGTTTTTAAATCGTCAAAAGATGCATTTAAGTATATTTCAAAGCATGTTAAATGTTCAGAATTACTGCAACCTCACACATATCATGACTACAACGAACATTTGCGAACTCGTAAAAGATTTATTGAATTGTGTCAATTTACCAAAACGTGAACGAGGCTCGTTAAGTTAACGATCTTAAAGCCATTTAATGGCGTTCAACGGTAGTTGTGGCATTTCTTAGTTGTTGCACATGTGTTTTGATGTATTATATACGGAACAAATTTCATCGGCTGAATATCAGTCGTTTTGTATTGGCTGAAGAGGATGCGCGCTTTTGAAGTTTGTATTTAAGACTGCTTAATCGGCATAGCATTTTCAATATATTCCATTCTCCCTGAAACAAACGAACACCATCTGTTCAGACGAGGAATCACAATCCTGATAACACTTATGTTTAATTTAAATACCTTTAAGAGACTGTTATTGAACAAATCTTTAAATCCATAATTATAAACCACAAAATAAAACGAAATGTTGTATAGAGGTACAAATATTATCTTTGTTGTCAGCAAAGTACCTTCCAAATAGCATCTTCATTTTAACAAACATGTATAAAGTTTCGTGGGACAAGTGGAATATCTTAGAAATACTTTAATATTTATTTATGTATTTTATTTGTATTACTTCCCCATGCATTATTGTAACATTTCTGCTTGCAAATGTTTTTTGCAGTATGTCAGCGATTTTTGTAGTTAAATGTACAATATATATATATATATATATATATATATATATATATATATATATATATATATATATATATATATATATATATATATATATATATATGTAAACATTATATTCATGGTTAGTAATTTAAGATAATATAAGCAGCTTATTACAAACAAGACTTGCCGATATATTTCTAGACACACTGCGTCTAGACTGGTAATAGGTCACGATGCTTCATTGTATACTTACAGCTATTGAGTAGTATGTATCCATGTAACCTTGTATCTATCTAGCCAAATTCATGAGTCTAGTAGGAAAGGAGGTCAACGGTGCATGATTGGAACCTTTGTTTAATTATGCTGATGATATTCTACATTGTCTCGGGTAAAATAAATGTTTGTTCCCAATAAATTGTTTATGCCAAGGGGGTCTCAATCAAAGATGGTCGCTAAGATGGTCGACCAAAGCATATTAAATACCGTTTTTTCGCAAATGACACAAACAACCTTTATTTTCCAAAATTTTGATAAACTTTTTATTTCAAGGAATTGAAAACATAATAATCTTGTTTAACAAATAAGTTTCTTGATGAAATATTAACATTTTATGAAAAAATGACAATCATTAACAAAATGTACAAAAGTCGTGTTTTTTTTCTGCACATAACATGTTTACCTGTGTACCTGAAAAACAGTTTGGATACAATTATCATTCTAACTACATTTGTACATACCAAGCGGACTTATGAAATGTATAGGTTTTAGTAAAAGACGCAACAAAACAATAAATGCAAATGCAAATGCATGTGTTTATAGTCTGATTACTATGAACATATTCAATCGACTTTGACATTTGCCCCCCGAT
>NC_068359.1:117045673-117065673 GCF_020536995.1 Dreissena polymorpha | reverse complement strand
CGAGCTGTGGGGTCGTTCCTGTAAATTAAATGTGTTAAACGCATATTTACAAACATAACATGACTAACTTCTATACACTGTTGGTTTTACAAATAATCTCCTTCTTGTGTTACTCTTGGACGAAAGTCGTTGGGCGTATTTATTCCACAATATATGAAATCATGATACAGACAAAATATCCCAAACGTGGTCCTTATTGTACAACTCTTACACTATGACGAATGGTTCATTCATAAAGAAATTTCACATGCAGATATAAATATTTCGTATAATCGGCCGCATGAATTTGTAACGTTAGCGATCGTAAGTCTGCATTACGTGATGACTTTGTTAAACGCAAATGCTAGTTTTGTTTCAATTTATGTCACAAATCATATCGATTGCGTACGCGTTATAGAAGAATACCAGGAATCGGTTGACTTATTTTGAATGAAAACTAGTTGTATTGCATAATCTGGTAATATATGTATGCTAAAACATTTCGTTACTGTGCAATGTTGACTGTATGATTATAATGAAACACAACAGGTGTGGGAGTGTGGCCATGGCCCTATGAGGTCTTCAATACCATCGCATCCGTTGATATTAATTCATGGTGTTTTTCATCAAACTGCGGTAAAATTACAGAAATAAATCATGCACACACAAAACAAAAACAATGTGAGATACGTGTTATGATTTATGCTAAAGTATACAGTATTTAATATATAGTGTCCACAGTACTGATTATCAATGAAATCTTAGTCAGTAAATGTGTCACTCCCAGAACAATAAGTATGCCCATGTGTCCATAGTAACATCGAGTGTGTAAGAGTCTTGTCATCACTTCCAAAAGCAAGTATCTTGTAAAACTTTCAGCATACACTTCACATTGCCCTTTCACTGTGTATGCATTTTATAAAGAAAATCGGACAGTTAAATGTATAACTACAAAATAATGTAAACAAAAAAAGACAAGATATTTGAACGTCATTATTAAACTATTCACAAATGGGATATTAAACGAATTCTACCAATGGCTTGACATACTATTAGTTAGTAAAGTAAAAACAAAACTCAAACATTACGAGGTCGTACAATATACAATATTGTATAATTAACTCATTTAGGCCAAATGCATGCAACAAGATGTAACAAAAACACATGCTTATATGCCAGTTGGTAATAGATGAAATAATCCACCTTCGATTATTTACATGGAGATTACAAAATCAGTCAACATTGCAAGTTACACATACATTGAAATGTCAGCTGTACTGTTCGGGGAGGAACCTACATTTACACTGATTAACTTTAATAATCAATTGCCAATTACTATATTATGTGTACATCAGCGTTCAACTCCCAATATGATTATGACAAGTATAACAAAATATATTTACAAATATAAAATACCACAAATCTACCAATATACATAATTAATACATTCCACATACGCTAATGTATTATCGTAAAAGTCCAATTCATTGAATTAAAAAACTATATAGAATCTCACACACACATTGTAAGTGTAAAAATCTAGACATTTGGACGAGCTTTGCAAGAAATGATTATTACTTAATTCTTATTAACTGTTAGACAGTACTAATGTAGTTGGGGAAAAAGCGACACGTCGTTTTTTGGAATATTATATGCTTCCTCACGCTTTGCATTTTAGATGGAGCTCATTTACTTATAAAACGTTATATAAAGTGTTATGGGCGCACATTATCTAACATATATTTTACCAATATATTTGACCACAAAATACTGTACCACTCATGCCTGCGTTCTTGCATTAATAAAATGCGAATAACCTTCACATTTGAACGACAAGGACCGTTGTTGCATAATAAAGTATATAGATACATTCCTTTAATAAGAAACATTTACATTATTTTTACAATGCAACGTGTTGTGCGGTTCCGTTGCATAGATCATTTTGATAATCAACATTACATGTCAGGCATAAAAACGCATTGAAAGACAAACATACATGTTCGAACTAAAAATTTATAATTTGTAAACCTTTTACGTGTGTGTCTCATTTTATCAAAGCGATTTGGTTTTACCAGTTATATAATTATTCATCTTATATCGCTTTCCTTATTTAGTGTATCTAAACTTATCTAGCTCCTACAAACAGTATAGTTCATTACAAATGTGTTCTCAATACATTCGTCCCAGTTGCGAACTAAACGCATATATTAACGATGCCCGACTTCATTGTTATTTTAAATATAAAAAAGGCAAACACATGATCAATGGTAAGGTAATGTGATTGCATTCCCCATTCCTCCTACTTGAAGAGCTAATCAGTATTACATACGATCAGAGTACTCCTTTTGTGGATGTCTTGCCATGAAATCTAAGACCACACATATAAGTATCAAAATCGTATACGGCATATATGTTTTGTTCTGAATTTACATAGTATAGGTAGGGAATTAATCAAATTAAAGAGTATTATCAAACGGTATATTTTCATGGCTTTATATGAATTTATTCATTATTTTACGTGCATATATATACACAAATGAACAGCATTTTAAAGGTATTGAACACATGCAAATTAGGTGCAAAATTGAAGCAAGCATGTTTTTTTTCTTTAAAACAACAGCATTTGTCTAGTTTAGTAGTTAGTATTAACACTTGGTGATACTAATATACAGCCCAACCCCTCTTTCGCAGTAAGTCAAGGAAAACGGCCAAATTGGCTGCTTAAACGGGGTGGCCTCTTAAGAGGGGGTTGGGTCATAGTGAGTCTGGAGTTGATGAGTGCATGGCCAATGTCCAATTAGCGTATAAACAAAATGGTAAATATGTGTACATGTACTAAACAATGTATAGATTGTTATTATAATTTTATTTCTTCCGTTCTAAGCTATACAACAACATTTTAATTCAAAAACATATTCCACATGTATTAATCTTTCTAATCATAATCAATATCATCATCAATATCATCATCATCATCATCATCATCATCATCATCATCATCATCATCATCATCATCATCATCATCATCATCATCATCATCATCATCATCATCATCATCATCATCATCATCATCATCATCATCATCATCATCATCATCATCGTCATCATCATTCTAATCATAATCAATATCATCATCAATATCATCATCATCATCATCATCATCATCATCATCATCATCATCATCATCATCATCATCATCATCATCATCATCATCATCATCATCATCATCATCATCATCATCATCATCATCATCACCATCATCATCATCATCACCATCATCATCATCATCATCATCATCATCATCATCATCATCATCATCATCATCATCATCATCATCATCATCATCATCATCATCATCATCATCATCATCATCATCATCATCATCATCATCCGCATCATAATCATCACCGTCATCATCATCATCATCATCATCATCATCATCATCATCATCATCATCATCATCATCATCATCATCATCATCATCATCATCATCATCATCATCATCATCATCATCATCATCATCATCATCATCATCATCATCATCATCATCATCATCATCATAAATAAAGACCATGAAAAAGAATCATACCCATTATCATTTTAAGTATCATAAGAATGAACAGTATTCAAATCAACATCAATCATAATCATATGAACCATGCCAATGAAATAAAACATCTGACAATTTATTGTTTAAAAAAGCCACTAATCTTAGTCTATTAAGATGATGCCTCCATACGCATTTCAACACACAAGACCTCAATCATAGACAATGTGCATGGCATTTTAAACTTTAATCCCTGACCCTTACACAAATTAAAGTCTTTCAGACCGCTCAGATCCTCTGCAACCGGAGCGAGAGCCACAGTTTTAGGTTCACTGGTGTCCTCTTCTTCCTCCGTTTCAAAACTTCCATGGTCAATGAACTCACCATTAATGTCATGCACAATCTCAGACGCGTCCCTCTCCCAATTGGACATATTGTTATCACACGTTTGCACTGCCTTGTCAATGTCAACTAAATCTCTAAATTCACAATCACACATATACATGGCCATCTTAAGCGCAGCTAGGGGACAGTCATCATCATCATCTGTGTCTGACTCTAACACTTCATCCACAACGGACTGGGATAAACCACTAGATAGCACCTCTGCTGTAAAACCATATTTAGGAAGCAATACACAAAGATTGTGTATATAAGTCGTTTCCAGCAGTATACCGAACATACGTTTGACTAAACACACGGAATGATTTGCAAATGTATAAAACATCTATTCGGCGTTCTGGTATATTTTTGTATTAATGATCCTTATGAGACGGCTTACTTACGCGACTCATATACATGACGAATGTGGTAAATGTGGTAAATGTGCTAGTTGCAAAAATAATAAAATACACATCGATAACAAACATATGTATCAGCTTTGCATTAAATTTATTTTTGTATAGTTTTTAATCGTTATTAATACTGTGTTTATAATACAATTTAAATACTTGTTATAATATGTGCAACTTTCAAAAGGTGTATATATTAAATCGTTTTTTCATGCTTTTAAAAACTACATGGATCAACGCTCTTTCTGTGCTGCTTGCGTTTGGAGCACGTTCCATGTCTGTTTAAACAATTGCCAATAATAACATCATAAGAACGCTGACAATATGGCTGTAATCTTCATTTTTATGATATGTATGGGAATTGACATGTTTAGTGTTCATTAATATGTACATACACTTTGTGCACGTATATTATATTCAAGTTTCTTACAGACAACACACATTATGAACAATACATCATTTCGTTTGACGTTAAAATAATGCATATCAATACCAAATCGAAGTCGTATTTAATTCGCAAATTCAAACCTCAGGATATATGCGATATTTCAAATGTCCGATACTTGGAAAAATCGCAATATGCTCGATTTGTATACAAGTGAAGGTATGTGTATTTCCAAAGAAAGATAAATAAAGTATTTAATATAATATTACCAGCATTATAATTCAAAAATACAAATATATTATACATTTTTTTCTAAAAATGTGCTTAATTCGTATCTTGAAATACATATTCGAGTGTTTGTGTATTGAATTGCTTAGTAATTTCGTGACACGAGATAAAACAAAACGATGTGAAAACTATTTCTTAATGACAATACAATATTTTTGCACAAGGTTAACGTGTTTGTGTTTTCAAAATGATGATAGTGTTACACAGTAGGATATAACTTTAATTTTACATCTTGCAATTGTTTTAAACCATTGCAAAGTTATTTGTATGTGTTTGTCTTGCATGATAATCATTCTAAGCAGATTTAAGATACAATATTGATTGATGGGAAATGTTCGTCTCATAACAAATGTTCAGAAGGGACATCAAACTTCAAAGTTGGTATTGCCCTCGCTACAGTACGTATTACCTAGCATAATAGTCAGACTGTCGGACCGATATCGGCAATTCAGTCGAAATCCCTTTGTAATGTTTGAAAGTAAACAGCCTAAGTGCGTTTACTAAATGGATTTATTTTATTAAGCAAACATCTTTGTTACATGACAAATACCAGCGAGTCTTATGTACGTCAAAACCACACACAGCTAGATTCAAGATGAATGCACGTTATCGCATTATGCCTCTGACCCCCTGCATCGGGGTCAAGGTAAGATAATCAATGTGAGCTGAATATGGTTGGGGTGTTAGTAAGTGTGAGACATATTTGCTTTACTCTCATACAAACGGTTATTACTTTAAAACCAATTCCTTAGATCGATATGCCATCCAATTCAATCAGCATAGTTTAATTTTATCCGCATCAATGTTGCAGCAAGGTTTAAACAACACGTATGAACAAATCCTGTATTTACTTATTTGAAAAATCGAAGTCGACACAATCAATTTTAGCGAGATTATGTATCACCATGTTAATCTTCGTTAAGCCATCAATGAATACAGTTGACATGTAATTGGCAATTTCAATACTGTTCAAGAAACTTAAGGCTTATTTATTATGTATATTGTTTTGTTCAGATGCATATCTAGCAGTCAAACAGGACATACATTCCTACAACACTGACCGAATATGTGTTAGATGATTCAGATATGTTATACTGATAAAGGTTTATGAATACGCCCCATTCACGACAGCTTTATTTGATTTGGTTGCTATTTGATATTTCCAGAGATTATACACGAATATATACAGTGTAGGATCGGATAATCGAAATGACGTAGGAGATTGGCATCAGAATGTGCATTATGATAACCTTTCTGATCTCATATATGAGACCTTTCTGAACTCATCAGTCCAAATATTTTGGTCATATACATTACATGGTGTGATGTTCTAGAAATTTCTATCAATTCAGGACATAACATGCAATTTGGTATATGTATATACATCGGGTTGTTTTCAATGGATAAGTTTTACGCAAAATCCGTTGATGACGCATTGATTTCAATTCAATGAAAATGTTAAATTGAGTTCGCATTGACAATTGTCCAGCAGTGATGTGTGATTTCCAACGGCCACCGGAAAAACTTTGCGAAACCGAAATTTCGCAAACTTAAGTACCCTTTTTCTTGAAGGTTTGCTTATTTGTGATATAGTATAAGATAAAAGTCTAACTTGTGATTAATAATTGGTTATTTTTGCTTGTTAAATGCGTTTTCTTCACTATGAACTTTATTTGCAAAGTTGGGGTTCCCATGGGATTTTTGTAATATCCCATGGGATTTTTCATTATCCCATGGGAATTTTGGTTTCTCCCATGGGATTTTTCTCCAGCTTTTTTTATGGGAGAAAAAATCCCATGGGATTTTCAAAAACATAAAACACGTTCGTTTGTGCTTAGTTATCGATTGTAAGCATTGTTAAAGCATTTGTGCTTATTTTCGTTCAATTTACTTTGATAGAAAAAAAATCCCATTTTTTTATGGGAAAAAAAAATCCCATGGGATTTTTTTCTGATTTTTAGAGATTTATTAATGTAACCTTCAGAAACACTACCAGTTAACAAATGATGAGCATTTCTCGCGATTTCAACGCGTTAAATCGTGTTTTAAAATAATACAAAATTCCATGGGATTTTTTTGTCCCATGGGATTTTTTTTCCCATGGGATTTTTTTTCCAATGGGATTTTTTTTAAGGTATAAGTATCTAAAAGCTATATTATAATAATAATTATAATAATAATAATAATAATAATAATAATAATAATAATAATAATAATAATAATAATAATAATAATCGTGCTCAATATGATGAATTTGTACTTTTAAGCGACTAACATTTTTATTCGAGCCGATCGTCGAGTCCGAATGGTGAGTATAAGAGCAATTTACCAGAACAAATAAATCTCACTTGTGAAGAGAACGCTACCGTACTATAAAATAATCTTGATAATAAGTCATATCATTTCTCGACAGAAAATGAAAACAGTATCCATATTGATGTCAGAAATGTCCCCTGCTATGATAAATATTGACAAAATGAAAAACCTTGACAATAATTCCGTGTCGAATACGCATTAGATTATAGCAATCAAATTCATATAAGCATTGATAAGATAATATGCGAAAATGGGTCTTATGTCAAATACGGCAAGCGTAGCTCCATTCCATAATGTCCGGTATTAAGTCACGTCAAGTTTCGTGGTCGAATTATAGCATAATAATCATTTTCACATTACGCGAATTATATGAGTTTCCCTACATATATTGTGTTAGAATTTATGTTACACTAATGTGCGATGATGAAAAGGGGATTTCGGTAATTCTACATTCGCCCGCCTAGTACCGAAATCCCCATATTTACGCCTTAAAGGGTCAATAGGTCATCGGTATGAATGGTTTTTGACTTCACATGAATGTTAAGGTGCAAAAAAATGATATTAATTTTAATTATTAAGCACTCTTGACAGCATTAAGTTGCCTCTCAGTGGGGATTTCGGTAATTCTACACTAGAACTTAAACGCGCGCCGGTACCGAAATCCTGCTGTACAAACCTTCAAGTGTCAACAAAATGATTATAGTGTTTTTTTTCATTAGCAACCAGTGACATGTATTATCTCCCATTCGGTTACTTCTTTTGGAAAATAATTAGCGGGGATTTCGGTACTGCTACATTCGTACGCCCAGAGCCGAAATCACCCATGTTTACGCCAATCCCCCATATTACGCCTTAAAGGGTCTATATGTCATTATGTTTGGGTTTTGGCTTTGCATTAATGTTGATTTGTACACAATCATATTAGTGTTAATCATTTAAACACTCTTATCAGAATATTTTTTTCCATTATTAAATAGTTTATTAATGTGAAAAATGTGTAAACGAATGTAAAAAAGGTAAAATGTACATTTAAAACATTGGTTACACAAAAGTATATGTAAATATAACATGACATAGTAATAATAAGTCATTGAACGAGTTAAGGGAGAGATGCGAATTAAATTACACATTATTAAAAAATGATACTATACTGTCAGCTTGATTTATAAATTGTGTTCCATCGCGCCAATATATTCATTGTTCCATGAAATTGTGTATAAAAGCAAAACGATTGAAATTATGTCAGAAATCCTGCTGTTCACATGAAATGATCTTTAACACTTTATTTATTCCAGGTAAATAACAAATACAATAATAGGGGAAGTCTATACTGTGTATTAGAAACTTGTTGTGGTGATCCCTATCTTATCCGCTCAATACACATCCACCTGGCTACTGTACAGAAAAAATTAGATTTACTTCCAAAATAACTGATTTCATTAATTGCTAACTTGTTGTCTACATTTTAAATTAACAACGATAATGGATCAACATCACCGTTGCACAATTATTAAGTTCACAGTAATCTGTACTTTAAATAGATAGCCTAATTAAAGACGGTGCTAATAAAGAACAAAGCGTGAATGTGGATATTAAGAAATTAGATCCTTTTTTGCATGACACTGGCAGTATATCATTTTATCTTATATAAATAAGCCACATTTAAGACATGGATAAAATTAAAATAAGACACATTTGCATCTTTCATTTCTTGAAAAAAAAATAAGCACGCAGTCACATATAAATAAGATACATTGAAGACACAGAAAAAAAATAAATAAGACACATTTGCATCTTTCACTAAATTTTCTTAAAAAAACATGTGAAACTGAAGAAAAACATTTATTACTGACACATTATTCTAAAAGTCGACTGAAAACTTAAGTTCAAAGAGGGATTTACAATTAAATAAGATCCATTTTCGCATGATGCTGGTTGTAGAGCAAGCAATACATTTCTTACTGACATATTATTCTAAAAGTCGACAGGCAACATAAATTCAAAGAGGGAACCACAATTAAATAAGATCAATTTTCGCATGATACTGGTTGTATAGCAAGTAGTCACATATTAATTACAGCTTGCATTAGTTGCAATAATTTTGTTAAGTGCGCGTGCATCTGAACGTTGCGTTAAGCGAGAGTGTTGTCATTTTGTTAGTTTTATATTTTGGTATTATGTATGATTATTGCTTGTTTTGAATTTGAAATAAACGCTTTCTGGCAAATAAGCATCGTCTTAATTTTAATACAAATAATGAACATTTGACATACAAAATGTCCAATAACATACCGGCAATAACATTATATATATGTTAACTTCTGTGCATGTTTATACCGAAATTATAGCCGACATCGGCAGTTAGGGAAATTTAGTGACACACTTTAACACATCAAACATGCATGATAGTTCTTTTTTCATATGATATTCCCCTGGTTGCTTACCGGTGTATTGGTGCAGTTGATAACCCCGCCGGGACTACAGTAGGGTGCTAATACACACGTGTATCGTGTTCAATACAATCGTCTTAATTTTAATACAAATAATGAACATTTGACATACAAAATGTCCAATAACATATCGGCATTAACATTATATATACAGTCAAACCTGAATTCAGCGGTCAGTCAAGGGAAATGATCAAAGTGACCGTTGTCCACAGGTGACCGTTGAATTCGGATCACAATTTTAAGAAGGTTGGTCAGTTGGTAGTATTACTACGTCGTTACCCCACCCAGTCGTTTGCATACAGTGTAAAACAAATGCTCATTGCATTAACAAATCATAATAACAACATTAACTAACGCGTGTACATTGAATGATAGAGAATAATATCTTTTAGATTGATTTAATTTCATATTGTTAAATTAAACAATGACTTTATCAACGCTGGTATAATTGTTTACTCATGCATCTCATTCATTCAGTAAATAAAGCTTGTCACGTTCCGTTGACGCCACGTCCGTAAAAGTCTAAAAAGCGGATTCGGTGTCATAAACCGATAGAACGGTGTAATTGTACCGTTCAAATTCAAAGAAATAGCGGTCATTTAATTTAGCGATAATTACTTTCAACAAGTCATAAACTCTGATATATTTTCTTTTGAAAATACCCCCACAACTATCCCCGGAAAAGAAACCTTCTCGACACCATATAAGTTGTTTACTCGCAGCGGGCCGCTTTTATAATATCATAGACATTTACCGCTTTCAGACGCTTTAAACGCAAAATAGACGGACAAATAATGTGCTGTGTTTTTAATATTCGCGACTCGAGACGACTGACGCGTGACCGTTGATTTCAGGTCAAACATGAATTTCGGAGTGGAATATAGTGGCCGTTGGCCGTTATGGTCAGGTGGCCGTTAAATTCAAGTGTAATATAGAGTGTTTTTCGTCGGGGGGATTCCAGACTGACCGTTGTCTGCAGGTGACCGGTAAATTCAGGTGGCCGTTAGGTCAGTTTCGACTGTATGTTAATTTCTTTGCATGTTTATACCGAAATTATAGCCGACATCGGCAGTTAGGGAAATTTTGTGACACACTTTAACAAATCGAACATGCATGATAGTTCTTTTTTCATATGATATTCCCCTGGTTGCTTACCGGTGTATTGGTGCAGTTGATAATCCCGCCGGGACTACAGTAGGGTGCTAATACACACGTGTATCGTGTTCAATACCCGATCCATGCTACAACGTGTAAGAACGGGAATTTCGGTAATTCTACCTTTTTAAGCTTGCGCACCTCTAATGGGCACATATCCAAATATAATTTAATTAATTATTTTCCTAATCAGCATCATTTCACTAAACTACATGCAAATTTGTAGGTAGCTTTCCATGCTTAAAAAAAAATAAACCGATTTTTTCAAAACCACCCTCACGCTCGGCTTTTGTCCAGTTTATTTTCACCCCTGGGGTATATAAAAGTTCCATAATTCATTCAAATTTCCAAATATGGGCATGCAGTTGGTGTGTACAGATGCAGTAAAGGTGTTAAAAGTTTAAACAAGATGAAATAAGTATTCTTTTACAGACATTTATTTTTTACAAATGTTAATCTATGGAATAGCGCCATGAAATGTAAGTGATTTCAGCCAAGTAAAAATTGGGTCGGTTAAAAACAAAGTGTCATAAAATTCAAAATAGTATCATTTAAGTTATATTTTAAACTAGGTTTTTATAGAAACATTATATACAGCAAAAATACCAAAAAATAGACAGATTTACCGTTTACTTTTTGAAATAAAAATAAAAATGCAACATGCATCATTCGTATTTTCAGCAGTAAATTAATCAATTTAGCCATAACGTTGTTTTAATTTTGAAATTGAAGGATGTGCATACAATTTTCAACATATTTAACAATAAACATAGCTTATGTGCTATATTAAATCAAATTACGTTAGAAAAGAAATAAAACGCGTCGCAAAAAGTATGCGATGTCGGCAGGAATCGAACCTGCGCGGGAAAATCCCAAAAGATTTCAATTTCATGACCCTTACCCACTCGGCCACGACAACTTTACATCTGTGTAACCTTAAATTAGATATATATAAGTAAACAGGTAAAAAGGCTCGCTCGATCTTTGAAGAAATCGCGAAATCGTATTTTTCAGATGATAATTGGATCAAAGTCAATATTTATAGTGAAAATAATGTAATCTAAATCACAGGCAGCAGTATCATAAAAAAAAAATTGCCCGCCCCCCGGACCATACCCCCCCCCGAGCTTACCCCAGGGGTTCCAGATTGTTAAATGTACACCTATTGTGTATGGTTTAACTTTCCAACAACGAACATTGACAAAAAATAACAGTTTAAAAAAATACCCCTCTTATAGGTATTATATATACACAAGGTATGAAACGCACTATATGCCTATTGCTGAAAGATTGTGGAACACTGGACGTGACCTTTTTCATCGAAAACACACATGTTCCCATGCAGTTGCCGACAAAAAGCAACTGGGTTCGTTAAAAGACAGTAAAAGCAACAGATTACACTACTAACCGATCTCCTGCTCGGCTAATAACTTTAATATTCCATTAAATTCGACTTTCTCGCTACATGTCTGTGTTTTGCTGTCATATTTTGTCGATCGAATGCTCGGTTCTAAAACGCCATATCATTGGCCAACACAATGAGAACAACCAACCAGATGACGCGTTATAAAATTAAAATGGTGTGCATGTGTAGATGAAACACCGAGTGACATATAGCGTGAAAGTCAAATTAAATTGAATATTAAAGTTATTAGCCGAGCAGGAGATCGGTTAGTAGTGTAATCTCGTTGCTTTTACTGTCTTTTAACGAACCCAGTTGCATTTTGTCGGCAACTGCATGGGAACATGTGTGTTTTCGGTGAAAAAGGTCACGTCCAGTGCTCCACAATCTTTCAGCAATAGACATATAGTACGTTTCATACCTTGTGTATATATAATAACTATACGAGGGTTATTTTTTTCAAACTGTGTATTTTTGTCAATATTCGTTGTTGAAAAGTCAAACCATACACAATAGTTCGGGGGGGGGGTGGTAGGGTCCCCGGGGGGGGGGGGGCAAATTTGTGATACTGCTGCCTGTGATCTAAATGAATAAGTTTAACATATATCAAAATTCGAAGTTTGAAAAAAATAAAATGCATCTCTCGGAAATAAGCGATCATTGAAGATCGACAATGGCTTATTTATGAAGTGAAAGGACAGTTGAAAGTTTCCATTTTGCACGTTAATGATTCTGATAATATGGTGACAAAGGCAGCAGTCCTATGTAGTATTGTGTTTAACCGGAGAGTAGCGTGATCTGTGTCGGTGTTGGGCGCTCTGAGGGCGCATTCCGGCTACATAGGTACATAGAAACCTCTTGTGGCTATAGTCCATGGATCGGGTTCGGCAGACAGGGAACATGTAAATTTTTATATGTATGTTTTATATCTTAATTACCTAAACGTATATTTATCCTGGTTACTTATTTACTGCGGTATGAGTTAGTCGCAATGATTGTAGATACGTTGTACTATATTTAGTAAGTATTTGGAGGACGAGTGGCACGGGCACGCGCTTTATTATCACTTATGCAAGGAACGCGTTTTGTTTATATACGTATTTTTGATATTCCGATAGGCTTAAGGGAGGTAACTTATTCAAGTAAAACGCGATATTTTTTGCGATGCCTTTTTATAACTCTTGTTTAATTAATTACATACGAATATACAGCTAAATTTAAGATGACTTTTACCAGAAAAAAATTCGGAGAAAGATATATTGAGATTTTGTTATTCCATAGAATGCGAGTCTCCATATATATTTTCTATTGCAGGGGAGGTAATTTAAAAATGTTAAAGTCTCCGAATTGGTCTTTGTTGTATCTATTTACGTTTATTTTCAAGCTTATGGCGATTAGAAAATTAATTATTATTAGTATATGCTCACATGGATATTGGTACGGATATATCGTGTTCATATAACTGTTACTACATCCATTTCATTCATCATTCAGGTCGGGCTACACAAATCTCGTGAAGAGGCCAGTAGGACCTGTAAACAAACTCTCATACACACACACTCTTCACTCATCGTGGCGCTCTCGCATGTCTGAGGCGATATATAAGATCGATGTCATATAAAATACTGTATTCGCTGGTATTTTCGGTTGATATGTTTGATTGCTTAGGACGCAATGAATATAGTGTATTTATATTTAATCGAAGTGAGCTCATTGTTGTTTCTGGCGGTATTCAATTTCTGGTAATAGTTTCGCGATTAAAGACGTCGGTTCTCGGTTAGGTGTGGAATGTTCTTATTTGTTAATGTGCCAAGTGCTTAAAGGCGGTTTATCGCACTTTATTAGTCGGCGTTTCAAGAGAATGGGTAATAAATGCAAATCAGTAGGTGCTTAGAAGACTTAAGTACGGCAAGAACCACAACTCACTCTGCTAGGAACGATTACCACTGCCTGTCTGCAGCAGACGACAAATGATTCTGCTCTAGCAGTGAATGTATATACCAGCTTGTAAACGCCATTGGCCAGTCTAGTGTTTATCATTAAAATATGCACATATTGGCTGCTTTCATGGAAAACGAGGCTTAATGCACGTCAAATAAGATTAGCCTGTGCACAATGATAAGCATATGCAATGCGAACAAGCTAATCAAGGACGACAACAGCGAACAACTAAAGTGCCTTCAGCGCTTTGATTTATAATATACATTATGTCCTATGTTATATGGCGTATAGCTACTAATATATGTGTGTATAAAATATGTTAACCGTCTTTATTTTTTTAAATAAATGAAATCATACTGAAACTCTACGAATTGAGGATTTACATGTTTTTATGAGCTGTCAAAGATTATTACAAACAACAATTATTATCTTTTTTAATGCAGACACTTTAAAAGACTGTGGGTGCGGACCCAGGATCCTGCGATAAATCAAACGGAAAGGTACTTTAGGTACTTAAGCTACGTTGAAGAAACTCGGACATTGTTGACGCCCTGTCTTCAATAAATACTGTTTTTGAGTGAGGTTAAACTTACAAATGTATTTGTTAGCCAATTGACGTGTATCGTGGTATTTTGGAATTATTTTTAAAATAACTGGGCTAAGCATTGGTTTCGGTAGAAAAGTACTGCAACAATTTCGCTAGATTTGAACACATTTAAACACTCCGCATTATGATATTTTGATTCAATTTTTCATATTTATACCAAGTGAGTTTTCATTTGACCGCCTTGCGGATACAGATCCATTAGCATGTGCTTGTGTATTATAATAACAATTAATGAGTTAATTTACTACTTACAGTATCGTTATTTTCATCAACATCATCGTTATCAACGTTACCATGATCATCATCATCAACATAATCATCATCTCATCATTATCATCATCATCATCATTATCATCATCATCATCATCATCATCATCATCATCATCATCATCATCATCATCATCATCATCATCATCATCATCATCATCATCATCATCATCATCATCATCATCATCATCATCATCATCATCATCATCATCATCATCATCGTCATCATCATCGTCATCATCATCGTCATCATCATCGTCATCATCATCATCATCATCATCATCATCATCATCATCATCATCATCATCATCATCATCGTCGTCGTCGTCGTCGTCGTAGTCGCCCTCGTCCTCGTCCTCGTCCTGCTCCTCCGCCTCCACCGCATCATCAGCAGCAGCATCGTCATCAGCAACAGCAGCAGCATTATCGTCACTATCACCAACAACATCGTTATGGTCGTCATCGTCGTGATCATCATCATCAGTGTCATCATCATCATTATCATCGTCATTGTTATCGTCGTTGTTCTCCTCCTCGTCGTCGTCATCGTCATCATCGTCGTCATCGTCATTCTCATCATGAACAATTTCAACAACCGTAAAACCTATCGCTCAGCTCATTTTTGCAGTTAATTCGGATGTTATATCAAATCTTTTTGAATAATAGAGTTTGCTGCTTAATGTATTAATAACTAAATAATAATGTTGATAATATTGAAAATAAATGGTTTCAATTTTATTTATCCGTTTAAGATGCAGTATTTGACCAAGTCAATTTGTCGCTAAAAGTAGTCATTACACATTCAATCCAAAAAGCGTTACGAGTTGCTATTGAAACTATAATCGCATTCCGATAAAAATGGTGTCTGTATTAGGGCCTGTTTAATTTCTACGCTTAATTGCAATTCATAAAAATATGTTTAAGGGTACCGGTATATCTAGACACACTCTGTTATCCAAACAATCCTTGTGATCATAAACAAATAAACAATGAAATATAAATAAAATTAGATGATAAAAATGGTATCTTCCTTTTTGCTGTTGCTAGTTATCAACAGAGTAGCAAAACTTTTAAATATAAATTATATTCAATTCATAGCACGCTTAAAGATTTGAAGTTTATCTAAATCTATAAGCACAAACATATTTATGTTTGTTAATACAAAGCTGTAGCAGTTTTCTGATTGCGCTTGAAAAGATGTGATTGTTGTTGTTGCATTAATAGTATCATTAGTTTGTATTTTCAGATTAGGCATTCCACCATTCATTTTGTTTTTAATCAGATGTCTTATAATTGGCATTGCAATATTTCAATAACGAGTAATCAACACAATTGACTTTATGTATTTTTAATTGTTTATCCATATTATCATTAACACTTGAGGGAAAAATAAGCTGTGTCATTTTTTATTTTTTATTTTACTTATGGTTCAGACAACTCTGCTTTTACTATATGCCGTAATAATTATAAGTTTCCGTTCACTTAAAGATATTGTTTTTCGTGTTGGAAAATTTAAATACGAAAAATATTTAGAGACAAGTGTGTTATGTTTGTTTGTCAATTAATTTAATTGAAGTAGAAATAATACATCAGTGTACATAATTTTATTGTGTTGTTCCCTTCGTTCTTTACTTTAAAAATACAACTTAACAGCTTTGCAATCAACTGAAATAATATATAAAAAGTAAAAACAATAAACGTTTGGCTTTCTTAATACGATATCATTTCAAACGCTGTTGGAAGGAACCATTGCTTATTAGAGGTTTACAAGGTAATTTACCCAAGTACGCAAATGTAATGGTCGATTGCCCTTAGGCATGATTCTGTTTTATTACTTTAATCCGGTTGTAAAAATGCATGACCGAAGGGTCATCAGATAAGCAAAAACAGGTTCAAAATCTGATAAAATAGCGCTGTTTAACTGACTGTACGAAAATCCGTATGTCCGAAAATTTAGAATCATGAAAACATAAATATTTTGGCTTAAAAAGGAAATGTAAGAAAATTTAGAATGTAAGAGAAAATACGGTGGTTTTATGGTGTTTAAATCGATTAGAAATAGCAAAACCTAAAGACATTATCTCAAGTGTGATTTTCAAAAGATTTTATATGAATGTACACACACGGTAAAACTAGTCTATTAAAATTAAATACCTTCATTGGTTCTCATGTTTTAATATTTATTAAACATAGGTATTTGTGAACACTTGTTGTTATATAATATTGAAATGTACACGCATACTGAACATAAAATCATTAGCATAACGGCTAAGTTGGTTTTAACTAAGATTGCAATAGTGTTTATTTTATTATTATGAATCTTATGAGGATAATTTTGAAAGTATGACACAGAGTATCTGAAGAAGATATATACAAAATCACATATGTTGTTGTTGTTGTGGTTATTGTTTCAATATTTTTATGAGTATCATACATTCAATGACGAATAGCTATTAATTTGTCATACAAACACCATAATTATTATTGGATTGCGGAGATTAAACAAATCGATTCCCTAGTAACTGATATAACTGATACATTTTTTGAGCGACAATTTGAAACTAAATCTAGTATTATTTAAATTTGATTATTTTAATTGCAGACTTTTTTTATTAACCCCAATTAATGTGTACGCAACGTTTCTTTTATTTAAATCGCTGAGTACGAAGCATCAAGCTATTTTTTAATTAATTGACAGTGATCTTTAATGTTTGTCATAATATAAATTGAAATCAATCTTAATTAAAGCTTGAGCGGTTGGTTTGTAATAAGTTTTGTAAATGTTGCTGTAGGATATGTATGCACAATAAATACTAATGCTCTGGCATATTGTGATGGTGATATGATTATATATTGCACAATGAATATGTGATGATGTTCTTGTGATAATATTGAGGCTATAATTAGTTTTTGAATTAAGCTAGCTAATTTCAAATAAGATACAAACACATCCCAATCCTAAAATTATCAGTAAGTTATAGTATTGTTTGCCTCTAGGCGCATAATTAATTGAAGGCCTAGTTTATCTGTTAATCCTCGCCCCATGTGGTGTCCCAGTGGGTACACTGGTATTAATACACGATGTATTGGTCCACAATTAAATCTCTTATAAAAACATGCCTCTCAGGTGACTGAAAAATGGCTGTGTAGATACAACAAATACTACTACAACGGAGACTAAGATAACACATGTTACAATTAATTTGTCTTCCTTGCGTTCTTCTTATACGACAAACACTTCTAAAACAAAAAAGCAAAAAGCCGCTACTGCTACTGCTTCGGCTACTCTTACTGCTTCTGCTACTGCTACTGCTGCCGCTGCCACTGCCGCTGCCACTGCCGCTGCCGCTGCCAGTGCTGCTGTTGCTGCGGCTACTGATAGTGCTACTGCTACTGCCACTGCCACTGCCACTGCCGCTGCCACTGCCACTGCTGCTGTTGCTACTGATAGTGCTACTGCTACTGCTGCTGCTGCTGCTGCTTCTGCTGCTGTTGCTGCTGCTACTGTTACTGCTACTGATACGGCTACTGATACTGCTACTTCTACTGCTACTGCTACTGCTAGTGCTACTGCTACTGCTACTGCTACTGCTACTGCTACTGATTCTGCTACTGCTACTGCTACTGCTACTGCTGCTGCTGCTGCTGCTACTGCTGCTGCTGCTGCTGCTACTGCTACTATTGATAATAATTCTCCTTCTACTTCTCTTTATAATATTGCTAGCGATGCTTCATAATTTATTTTTAAATGTATCATTTTGTTAAAACAGGAAAGAACTGTTATATATATTTTCTTAAAGGGATCTTTTCACGCTTTGGTAAATTGACAAAATTGAAAAAAGTTGTTTCAGATTCGTAAGTTTTCGTTTTAGTTATGATATTTGTGAGGAAACAGTAATACTGAACATTAACCATGCTCTAATATAGCCATTATATGCATCTTTTGACGATTTTAAAACCTAAAAATTATAAAGCGTTGCAACGCGAAACGATTGAATAATTTGGAGAGTTCTGTTTTTGTCGTTAAATTTTGTGAAACTACGAAGATTGCTTATATAAGGTATAAAATACGTCGAGAATGTGTACTCGGCGGAATAGCTCAGTAGGCTTAAGCGTTTATACTACAGGACTCTGCCAGGACTCCAGGGGTCACTGGTTCGAACCCTGCTCCGGGCAATGTACATTTCATTTTTATTTTTTTTCTTGATTTTTTTACTGGAGCTTTTATGATCCAATGTTTACATTTATCAATATAAAGCATTTAATGAATAAGTTCAAAAAAAATGCCAAAATATGTGAAAAGGCCCCTTTAAAGGTGTAAAGAATCTAAACTTTTCTGCGATTTAAGTTTTATTTAACTGGATTAGTATAGGCCACATAACAGACGCTATTGTACTGATTTGTACTAAACAACATTTTGTCATAATCAACAGTTTTAACATGCCGCAGTTTCCTTGGAAGTTAACCTTTGATTGGAGTTATGTATAAAACATTAACAAGGTATTTGTTGACAGTTTGTCCTGTCACAATTATATATTAGTTGAGCCAAACGTGTGATAAAGATCCCTTTTGGGGTGGCGATAAATACTATTTATATTGTTCAACAGTGGGAGACTGAGAAAACATATGTTACAATTAATTTGTCTACTTTGCCTGCTTCTTCTTTATATATTTTTCTTGTCTAATCGTTAAGTTTAGTTTTTAGTTAAGTAGGTATATCAATTTACATTTTTTGATAGATATTTATTTGGATAGTAATAGTATGTTTTATTTGACTTGACATCATTGAACCGGTTTATTCATTGATAAGATCGGGATCTCCACAGGTGTTTAATCTCGATTGTTAGGTGGGGAGAAGGGTCGAATGATAAT